>NW_025884319.1:16367-42567 GCF_002878395.1 Capsicum annuum
TAACTAAAAATTTATAAAAATAAAATAAAATTAATAATCAAAATAATAGATGATTGAATATTTAAAATCGATGGAGGATACAAAATCACGTGTCTACATTTTTGCCCTCTTTGTGTGAAATCTCAAAGAGTTTTCATATAAAGAAGTAGACAAGATATGATTTTTGAACCTCCGATTATTTGAAAGGTAAAAATAAAAATAAAAACAAAAAAGGAAAAATGTGGCCGAGTTCTGTTTTTGAACATCCTACCTATCCCGGGTTATAAGGGAATCAGGTCACGAGTAGTTCAAAGGTAATATGGTGAGAAAAAGAGTTAAAAAACGAATGAAATTTCGTAGAGTTTCCGGTTGACAACTTCTGCTTTTACATTCAACTAATTAACAAAAAATCAAAAATGAAATAAAAATTGCAATCTCTAAAATCTTGATTCAAATCTTCATGACTTGAACTTAAAAAGTCACCCTATTCTTCAGGTTGACTCCTGACTTGTTATTTTTTTCACCCTGTTCTTCAGGCGGGCTCCTGAACTTCTTCTTTCTTCACCTTGTTCTTCAGGCGGGCTCCTAGACTTTCTTTTTCTTCACCCTGTTCTTCAGGAGAGCTCCTAGACTTACAACTTCTTCACCCTGTTCTTCAGGCTGGTTCCTGGACTTCAACTTCTTCACCCTGTTCTTAAGGTGGGCTCCTGAATTTCCAATTTCTTCACCTTGTTCTTCAGGCGGGCTGCTGAACTTCAACTTCTTCATCCTGTTCTTCAGGGGGGCTCCTGAACTTCCAATTTCTTCACCCTGTTCTTCAGGCGGGCTCCTGAACTCAAAGCAAATAGTAAAATAGAAAAATAACATCTCATTCTTCAGGAGGGTTCTGGATATAAAATAAATTACCATTCTTCAGGAGGGTCCTTTCCCATTTTTCAGGAGGGTCCTGAGCATAAAATAAATTCCATTCTTCAGGAGGGTCCTGCCCCATTCTTCAGGAGGGTCCTGAACAAAAAATAAATTCTCATACAATACACATAAAATTTTTGCCCCAGTTTGTACTGGAAAAATTTATGTGTCACTGGATCTTAATATATCTTGCAAAGAATAAAGTTTACCATGACCAAGATCCTGCATCGGATGCTGTAACCATGCTTCTTGCATTGCTAAAAGTGTGAAATTGCATCCTTTATCTGAAAACAATTATTTCATCTCTGTTCCAAACAAAGTAAAATTGGGAGTTTTTTAAAACATGTGGTGGTTGGTTTGTGGCATTTGTCTTTTGAAGTGGCCGCTCTCGCACTTGCCATGCTCAACTCTTTTCCAATCCATGATAAAATTCATTGAATTGTCATACTTCTGACTCAGAAATCTAACTACTGAGATCTCAACTCAAATTATATTTCTGTTGTATGATGCTTCTTAGTTTAGCTTCCAATACATCCCTTAGATTTTCACGAGTTTAAAATGGTCAAATCACAATCATCTTAAGTACCTTACTTTTACTTTGAAACGTTATCTCTGTACATCAACCCTTTGTTTTGCTTTGTACCCTTAAAGGAGTTGGTAGCGAGTTTGGAGTCCTTTCTTACTCGACCTGACATGAATTTGACTCAAAAGACAACAAAAAATTTTTGTTTGATGACAAGGGCACAAAAAATCAAAAATTAAAATAAAACAAAAAAAGAAAAAGACAATAGGTATCTCATTTTCAAAACAAAGAGAAAACTTATCTGAATGTGGAAATCGATTCTGGTGATTATGACATACATTTTGAATCAAACAACCAGATCTACCCATACCAATCGTTACAACTTTTGTCCACTTATTGAGCTTGAAATTAAGTCAATCTTGAACTTGTTCCTTCTTGATAACACACTTTCTTCTGCTAGTGGCACCTCAATGAGTTTTTGCCAACGAACCTATATCCTTTTTATTTATGTCTCCGCTTGCAGTCGTCTTATGGTGCCCAAAAGGGTTTTCACCAATAAGACTCTCTCATTTTTATTTTTTCATTTTTTAAAAAATAAACACCCAAAATATGAAATATCATGCACTCATAACATGTTTAGCCTTGACATTCTCAAAGATTGATCCGAAGGTCTTTCTTTGGTTGTAACTTGGCTTTTGGATAGGGTTAGAAAGAAAGGTCGGCATGAGGCTCAAAAAATTTATATAACATTGGGTGAAACATACACCTTTTGGAATCGATTCTTTTAAGAAAATAAATTTTTGCCCTAGTTTCATTTCATTCTGGGTAATTTGAATTTTCTTCTAGTTAGACCGAACCCCGGAGTAGGGCTGCCTACGTATCTTGTCATAGCAAGAATCAGGTCAAACGTAGTTCAAGAAACATCATTCTTTTGTTTGATTTTGAATTTTGGATTAATTTTTTTTTAATTTTTTTTTTTACTTTAATTTGATTCCAAAAGAGGGGTATGAAGAAAAATAAAAGTTCAAAGGAGTAAGCAAAGGTTGATATATTATTCAGATTGTAGAAAAGAATGCCTTCATCATTTCAAATCTTTAAAAATGTAAGTTCAAAACATACATAACATAATTGTACATGAATATCATACATAATATCTTTTAAATGCATCAGCATTGACCGGCATTCCTTTCATTTTGCCTTCTACATCAGTCAGATATAACGCGCCATTAGGTAACACTTTCTTCACCATGAATGGCCCATGCCAATTAGGAGAAAATTTGCCTTTGGCTTTAATCTGATGGGGTAGGATGCTTCTTAGTACTAACTGACCAACTTCAAAATGTCTGTGACGTACCTTTTTGTTATATGCTTGTGCCATTCTCTTCTGATATAGTTTTCCATGACATACTGATGTTAATATTTTCTCATTAATCAAGCTTAATTGCTCCAAACGAGTCTTGACCCATTGGTCACCATCAATTTCAGCTTCTACAACTACTCGAAGAGATGGAATTTTAATTTCTGCAGGTATAATTGCTTCAGTTCCGTACACTAACAAGTAAGGAGTTTCACCAATTGAAGTCCGAACTGTAGTACGATAACCCAACTTAGCAAAAGGTAACTTTTCATGCCATTTTCGGGAACCCTACACCATTTTGTGAAGTATTTCTCTTTAAGTTCTTATTAGCAGCTTCTACAAATCTATTCACCTTTGGACAATAAGGAGTTGAATTCCGATGCATAATCTTAAATTGCCGGCACACTTCTTGCATCAGATGGCTATTTAGATTCACAACATTATCCGTGACAATTATCTTTGGAATGCCGAACCGACAAATGATGTTGAAGTGAATAAAATCAACCACCGCTTTCTTGGTCACTAACTTGAAAGTCGTTGCTTCTACCCATCCGTGAAATAATCAATAGCTACCAAGATGAACCTATGTCCATTCGAAGGTTTTGGTTCAATTGGTCCAATTACATCCATTCCCCAAGCCACAAAAGGCCATGTAGCAGTCATTGTATGTAACTCAGATAGAGGGAAATGTATCAAGTCTCCATGTACCTGGCATTCATGACATTTACGAACGAAATTGATAGAATCTCGCTCTATGGTGAGCCAATAATAACCTGCTCGGAGTATTTTCTTTGCCAAAACATACCCACTCATGTGTGGTCCACAAATCCCAGAATGTACTTCAGTCATGATTTTTGAAGCTTCTTTAGCATCTACATACCTCAGAAGTCCCAAATCAGGAGTCCTCTTATACAAGATTCCTCCACTTAGGAAAAATCCACTAGAAAAACGTCGAATGGTTCTCTTTTGATTACCATCGACATGTATAGGATATTTTCCAGTCTAAATATATTCTTTGATATCATGGAACCACGGCTCCCCATCAAGTTCTTCCTCAACCATATTGCAATTTGCATGTTGATCATGAATCTGTATATGCAAAGGGTCAATATAAGTTTTGTTGGGATGTTAAAGCATCAAATATAAGGTTGCTAAAGCATCAACAATCTCATTATGAGCTCTGAGAATGTGTTCGAACTTCACTGAAACAAATTGTTGGCAAAGATCTTGCAAAAACCCTCTATATGGTAGGAGTTTTGAATCATGAGTCTCCCGATCTCCTTGGATTTGGTGGACTAATAAATCTGAATCTCCTAATACCAACAGTTCTTGAACCCCCATGTCAATAGCTAATCTCAATTCCAGAATGCAAGCTTCATATTCTGCCATATTATTGGTATAATAGAATCAAAGTTGGGCTGTTATAGGATAATATTGTCCTGATTCAGAAATAAGAACTGCTTCTATCCCCACTCCTTTTACATTAGCAACTCTATCAAAGAACAACTTCCAGCCTGAATGACAATCATCATAAATAACTTCATCAACATACAATACCTCTTCATCTGGAAAATAAGTCTTCAATGGCTTGTACTCCTCATCAATAGGATTTTTAGCCAAATGATCCGCCAAGGCTTGAACTTTCATTGCAGTTCGTGTCACATAAACAATATCAAACTCTGTGAGCAACATCTGCCTTTTTGCGAGTCTGTCTGTGGGCATAGGCTTCTAAAAAATGTACATTAAAGGATCCATACGAGAGATGAGGTAACTAGTATAAGATGACAAGTAATGTTTCAGCTTTTGGGCTACCCAAGTTAAGGCGCAACACGTCTTCTCAAGAAGAGTATACTTAGCCTCATAAATGATAAACTTTTTGCTGAGGTAATAGATGGTTTGTTCTTTTCTGCCCGTGACATCATGTTAACCCAATACACAACCAAAATTTTCTAAAACAGACATGTACAATATCAAGGGTCTGCCTGGCTTTGGAGGAATCAGAATAGTTGGATTTGACAAGTATCTCTTAATTCTGTCAAATGCCTCTTGACATTCTTCAGTCCATTCAACTTTAGCATTCTTCTTCAACAACTTGAATATTGGCTTGCAGGTTGTTGTAAGCTGAGCAATGACTCTACTGATATAATTTAACCTTCCAAGTAAGCTCATCGCCTCTGTTTTATTTTTTGGTGGAGGCAGATCTTGAATAGCTTTTATTTTTGAAGGATCTAACTCAATGCCACTTCGACTGACTATAAAACCCAAGAGTTTTCCTGATAGAACTCCAAATACACATTTTACTAGGTTAAGTTGGAGATCATACCTCCGAAGCCTTTCAAAGAATTTTCTCAAAACTTTGACATTATCATATTGCTCTCTCGACTTAATGATCACGTCGTCTATATAAACTTCAATCTCTTTGTGCATCATGCCATGAAATATTATAGTCATTGCCCTCATGTAAGTTTCCCCAGCATTCTTTAGTCCAAAAGGCACGACTCGATAACAATATGTCCCCCATGGCGAAATAAATGATGTTTTTTCTGCATCTTCTGGATCCATAATAATCTGGTGATACCCCGTATGACAATCCACAAAAGACGCAAGATCATGTTTGGCACAATTGTCCAACAAAATATGGATATTGGGAAGTGAAAAATTATCTTTTGGACTTACCTTATTTAGATCACGATAATCAACACACATCTGAACTTTGCCGTCCTTCTTTGGAATAGGGACAATATTCGCCAACCAAGTAGGATACTAGGCCACTCGAATGGCTTTAGCCTTAATTTGCTTCGTGATTTCCTCTTTAATTTTTACACTCATGTAAGTTTTGAGCTTTCTTAGCTTCTGCTTGATAGGAGGAAAAGCAGGATCAATTGGCAACTTGTGAACTACCAAATCAGTGCTCAAACCGAGCATATCATCATAAGACCACGTAAAGATGTCTTTATACTCATGTAAAGCTTCAATTATAGCTTTCTTTTGTTGTGGTTGAACATGTACACTTATCTTAGTCTCCCTAATATTTTCATGATCTCCTAAATTGATCGCCTCAGTTTCTTGCAAATTAGGATTTGTCTTATTCTCAAACTGTTTGAAATCTTTGCTTATATCCTCAAATGTTTCCTCTTCATCGTATTCAACCTCCTTATTCATTATTTTAAAATTAGATTGGGTTTTTAAATCTGGTTGACAATTCTTCATGCTTATCACATCATTAGAATCGGCATAGAAAGAACTGTATGGTAGAAAATAAATAAATAAAAATCAGACTAAAAATAAAACGAAGGGAAACTATGTTTTATTAGAAACATAGATAGAAAGAGTTTTAACCTAAAATACCAGATTTAAAGTTCTGAATTACAATCCTAGAATGATTTAAATTACAGGAGTAAAAACAAACAAACTACTAAGACTGTAAGAAAAATAAACAAACTACCAAGACGCCTTTATAATAGGGACATGAGCGGTCTCCCAATTGTTAAGCTGGACATCAGGGCCGACAAACTGCACATCTGCATTGCTAGTACCTTCCCCAATTTTAACCATATAAACTTCAATGAACATATTCTAAAAAAGGTCAATCAACTCTGTATCATCATCATTCATTGATTCTGCAGCAGGTAACTTGGAGGATCCAACAACACTGAATTTGATGAAAGACTCGTGAAGTGGCGGTATCGGCTTGGTAAGTGACCATGGCTCTTTCTAGCCTTCTTTATATCTTCAGCAGTAGGCTCGTATCCCAGACCAAAAGTACCAAAGTTCTCATAGAGGTTTACCGGATGAACAATGCCTTGCAAAAACATCCGTAGAACTTTTCCTAGTTTGAAACCATGCTTCAACATTTTATTCACTACCATAACAAATACAGAGGACAATTGTGGTCTTGCGATGAGATTCCCCTCGAGGATATGCTTAACAGCCACTACCTCAGAAGCTTGATGAATTAATACATTGGCTGTATCTGCTTCGATGGAGGAAACAGAGTAGTCTTTATACATGGATAAGTCTTGTTCACCATGAACAACTATCTCTTGCCTGTCACATTCGACTTGAATTATTTGATGCAACATTGATGCGACTGCTTTAGCCCTATGAATCCATGGCCTTCCCAATAATATATTATATGAATCATCAATGCTCAGTATTTGGTAATCCATAGAAAAATCTACAGGCTCGATTGTCAATATGAGTTTTATTTCACCAAGGGCATCTATTTTTGATCCATCAAAACCCTTGATGCATACACTGTTAGGTCGAATTCTCTCCGCATTAACATTCAACTTTTTCAAAGTTGACATAGGACAAATATTATCACCTGATCCTCCATCAATTAACACTCGAGTGACGATAGAGTACTCATATTTTACAGTAATGTAGAGACCCTTATTATGTCCAGTAACTTCCACAGGAAATTCATCGTCTGAGAAAGTAATGTTATTTGCTTCAAGGATCCTTTCAACAACTTTTTCTAGTTGATTCACTTTAATCTCACTGGGAACACATGCTTCGTTAAGAATCTTCATTATAGCCTTGCGGTGTTCCTCTGAATGTATCAATAAAGACAATGAAGAAATCTGTGCTGGTGTCTTCTTCAACTGTTCTATAACAGAATATTCTGGCAATTTTATTTTCTTTAAAAATTCTTCAGCTTCTTCATCAGTAACAGGTTTCTTGAACGTCATTCGTTCTTCACCGCCTTGTTTATTCTTTCTTAACTCTACTGGAGCATAACATCGTCCAGATCGAGTTAATCCCCCTACTTCATTTACATCTTCAGTCACTTTTCCCCCTTGTGCATCACCATAACGCGATCATAATTCCAAGGGACTGCCTTGGTATCAACCATAGGTAGCTGTGACACTGGTTTAATAATAATAGGAGCTACGAGAGCTTCTTTTATGATTAAAAGAGGCTTATTGGATCTTTCGAGAATAATGAATTTCGGCTTTATTTGACTTGACCCAATATTTTCTGAAATCTCTTTCCCCATCACCAAGGGATCATTCGATGATTCGAGTTTTGCTATCACCACCTCCACTTCTACAGGCTTTTCTTTCGTCAAATCCATAGCATTTGCTAATTTTTCCGAATCAATTTTAATTTTAATGACCGGCTTAAAGGAAATCATAGCATCTTCACCACTGAGTATCACTTCGAGCATGTTTATTCTATTATGATCTGGAAGCAGATTTTGATTGACATTTTGAGCGCCTGGACTTTCTACCATAATCTGCTGGGTATTAATCAACTCTTGAATGACTCTTTTAAGATACCAACATTTCTCTGTGTCGTACCCTGGGGTATCAGAATAGTATTCACATCTTCTAGAATGGTCCAAATTCTTTGGAGGAGGATTCAGGATCTTTCTCTCAATTGGGTTTAGAACATTTATTTTTCTCAGCCTATGAAATAAACTGGTGTAAGATATTCCAATAGGAGTGAAATTATCTTTTACCATGTTATCCCTTTTGAATTCTGCTCTAGGCAGAAAATTAGACCTCGGAGGGCCTCTTTGAACTTGCAGGGCCGTTGGATGATTTTGGATTGCTGGTACACGCCACTGCGGGTAAGAAGGAGCCTGAGCATATGGTTGTGTATTATAAATAGGATATTAGGGAGATGGAATGGCATATAATGGATTTTGTGCATATGGTTGACACGCACCTCTCCAATTTTGTCATGGACCTGTCACGACGGTTGCTACATCCTTTTTTTTTCTTTCCCCCGAAACTTCCTGCACCACTTTGAATTGCCTATGTTGTTGCTTTCAAAGAGGCCTGGTTGATGATCTTTCCTGACTTTATTCCATTCTTTACCATCTATCCAACTTTGATAACTTCAGGAAATGTGCTTCTGATAGTAGAGAGGAAATGATGGAAATAATCAGGTTCTTGTGCTTGCAGAAAAATATCAATCATTTTAGATTCTTTTATCGATGGTCTGACTCTTGAAGCCTGCTCTCTCCATATGACGGCATATTCTCAAAAACTTTCGGTCATCTTTTTTCTTATGTTGGCAAGCGTAGTGTGATCTGGCACTATCTCAATGTTATACTAAAATTGTTAAACGAAATCTCGAGCCATGTCATCCCACATGTACCAACGGGAAATGTCTTGGTCAATGAACCATTCAGAAGCAATCCCTGCAAAGCTTTCTCCAAAGTAAGCCATCAATAATTCTTCTTTTCCTCCTGCTCCCCTTAATTGATTGCAAAACTTTTTCAAATGAGCTACAGGATCGCCGTTTCCTTCATATTTGTCAAATTTTGGCATTTTGAACCCTATCGGCAAATGGACATCAGGAAACATACATAAATCCTTGTATGAAACACTTTTTTGTCCACCTACTTCTTGCATATTTCTCATACTTTGTTCCAGGCTTCTAACTTTTCTAGCCATCTCCTTTTGTTCCTCATTCTTAGCAATCTTCTTAATCACGATAGGTGTATCATGTTGATGAACATGATAAGGTGGATTTTGGGATTTGGAAGTCATTTCAGGAGGATATAACATATCATGATTTGATTTTCCCATATTCTTCGGTGCTGTTGGTTGAGTACCCGCAGTAGCTGACGCTATAGAAGTAAAAAGTGGGGTATTTATGATAGATGGATTTGGTGGGCATATGGTAGAAGTACCAGTAACTCCAGACATATTAGCAAATAGGCAAAATCCTGGTGGGTAAAATTAATCACTAGTTTGAGCTGGGTCAGAATTTGGATCATTTGAAGTTGAAAGTCTAGGGATTAAAGAAGGAGGGGCTTGTCCATTCAACCAAGCTTGGTACATCTTCACCATCTGTTGTTTTAATGACTTTATTTCTTCCATTGATGCTACTTCTTGTGAAATCAACTGATTCTGCTCTTCTTCACTATCAGACCCTATACCTTCTTTGTGGGTCATTCTTCTTTTACCCTTGTATCTGGTGTTATACGGATGTGATGCCAGTTTAAACCACAAACCAACCACCAATAACTTTATCTTTCTGTGACCAAATAGCAAACGGGTGAGTGTTATATATTTAACATATTATAATGCCACGTTATATGTCATGCTTCTATATGCATTTTCCAACCTATCATGGAAGGCTTTATGTTTCATCCCGGCTTTTTAGGCGTATTTTTTTCAAAAATTATGATCGAACCCTTTGGAGGGTTGCCTACGTATCATGCCAGGACATGAATCAGATCTTACGTAGTTCGGGAGGAATTTAACAAAATTGTTTTGTCTTTTTTTTTGAAGAAAATAAATAAAGTAAGTGAGGTAAAACATATGTAATATATATAGAAATAAATAGTCAACTTCATTACATTCTATAATATAAATACGGCAAAATAACTGACCCAACTCCTAAAATAAAACCTACTAACTAACATCTGAAAACCAAAAGGCATAACATCTAAATAAGAAGTTTTAAAACATAAAAAGAAAAACTATGACAAAGAAAAGAACTATCTATTCAAGGAGACTTCGTCTTAATATATCCTCCCAAGCTCAAGTATATGTCCTCCATTGAAGTAGTGAGACGTTGTGCGAAAGCTGGTACTTGTGCCAAAAAGTCCTCGCAATCCAACTGCTGATAATCCAAATCTATTCTGGCAATATCCTGTGCTACATGGAGGACCCTCCCTCGAAGGGAACTGAAGGCCTGATCCCATTCCTGGGCCTGTCTATCTTTGAAATCAACCATCTCTCTTGCACGTTGTTCACGAGCAGAAGCAACCTCCAACTGTTCGCGTAATATTTCTCTTTCACGGATCCATTGAGATCTCTCTCGATCAAATTCTTCTTGCATGTTCTGCTCAACTTCTTGCAACTGTTGTCGGTGAGATGCGGGAAGTTCTGCAATGTGTGACCCCCTAGTGGTTGCAAACTTGATTTGTCCCCGAAGTGCAACCTCAATAGCTGTTGACTTAGCTTTCTCTTCAGCAAATTCCCTTTGTTGTTCGTCTATTTTTGCCCTAGCATGCTCTAATTCTGCTCTCAAAATTTGGTTGGCTTCATGATGTTCTCGCATGGCTCTTTCATTTCCTATCCTGATTGCAGCTTCCTGATCTATAGGTCCCTTAATCGATTTTTCTGGTCTTACTGGCAGAATCGACTATTCTTCAAACCATTCACGGTAATCTGGGTGCAATTCTCCTTTCTCATGCTCTATGACCATCGTTTCAATCCCCATAATACGACAATCCTCCCAAATCTGCTGGGCCAAATCTTCTAGAAGTGGAATCTTTTGTCTGACCTCAAATACAAACTCAGTCATGTTTTTCATTATGGGAATTATTTGACGTCTGCCTAGCTGACGTAGAACCCTCAATGGAACATACGGTTGAACATGTCTAATACCTATTTATAACAAGAACGAACGAATGACAAAACTATGTATGACTTTCCTCCAAGGGAACCAATGGAGATTCCAAGTGATTTTATCTGCTGTCAAAGAACGAAAAATTTTAACCCAATCTCCAATTTCTTTTGGACATTTATATTTCTCTATCCTTTCCTCATAATCATTGATGCGATTAAATCGCTCGGGATCGACCCTTGTCAATGTAGGACGTTGATAAAGATGCTCCACAATCCACATCTGTAACAAGATATTACATCCCTCGAAAAAACTCTTTCCCTTCTGACAAACAGTCAGAGCATGGTATGTAGACACCTAATTTCGTCCCTCCCCGATATCGTTTGTACCTATTTTTACTTTATCCTACCGTGTACCTTCACCCATGTAATTACACCTTGCAAAAATACAAAAAATAACAACTTAAAAAAAAAATCCCTAACAAACTACCTAACAAATTTAATCCTATTCTAACCAAATTTACACCTCATCCTCATGTGAGATCTTTCTTTGCCTCACCCAAAACAGAATGAGATTCCAAATAAAAGAAGGGGCCCATAAGGAAAAAGAAGGGGATCTCCCTTTTCTTTTGGAATTCATCATCAAAAATACACATAGAGGACAGACGCACACAAGGTCCTCTCCATTTAAAAGAAGGGGCCCATAAGGCAAGGTTGCTGCACAGGTTTGGTAATCAAAACTATGGTAAAACTCATAATTCAAGATCTCTAGGAGACGCATTTCCTTGTTTTGATGATTCAAACAACATTAATAAGGAAACACACTTCCTTGATTGGGTAATTTGAATTTTGATTCTTAGGTAATGCACTTCCTAACTTAAGTCTTGATTCCTAGAAGACGTACCTTTTAGTCGAGTCATCCCCTTTGATTCCTATAAGACGTACCTTTTTGTCGAGTCATCCCCTTTGATTCCTATAAGACATACCTTTTAGTCGAGTCATTCCTATTGATTCCTATAAGACGTACCTTTTAGTCGATTCATCCCCTTTGATTCCTATAAGACGTACCTTTTAGTCGAGTCATCCCCTTTGATTCCTATAAGATGTATCTTTTAGTCGAGTCATCCCCTTTGATTCCTATAAGACATACCTTTTAGTCGAGCCATTCCCTTTGGCCCCTAGAAGACGTACCTTTTAGTCGAGTTATTTCCCCTTTGATTCCTATAAGACGTACCTTTTAGTCGAGTCATTCCTATTGATTCCTATAAGACGTACCTTTTAGTCGAGTCATCCCCTTTGATTCCTATAAGACGTACCGTACCTTTTAGTCGAGTCATCCCCTTTGATTCCTATAAGACGTACCTTTAGTGAGTCATCCCCTTTGATTCCTATAAGACATACCTTTTAGTCAAGCCATTCCTTTTGCCCCTAAAAGACGTACCTTTTAGTCGAGTCATTTCCTCTGATTCCTATAAGACGTACCTTTTAGTTGAGTCATCCCCATTGATTCCTATAAGATGTACCTTTTAGTCCAGTCATCCCCTTTGACCCCTAGAAGACGTACCTTTTAGTCGAGTCATTTCCCTTGATTCCTATAAGACGTACCTTTTAGTCGAGTCATCCCCTTTGATTCCTATAAGACGTACTTTTTAGTCTAGTCATCCCGTTTGACCCCTAGAAGACGTACCTTTTAGTCGAGTCATTTCCCTTGATTCCTAGAAGACGTACCTTTTAGTCGAGTCATTCCCTTTGATTCCTATAAGACGTACCTTTTAATCGAGTCATCCCCCGGATTCCTATAAGACGTACCTTTTAGTCGAGTCATCCCCCTTGATTCCTAAAAAATGTACCTTTTAGTCGAGTCATTCCAATTAACTCATAGAAAATGCATTTCTTTATTTGGGATAATTTTCTTTTCAGTTTTGATGTGATTGCAGGAGCATGCCCGAAGCACAGGGCGAATAAATGGAAAACCAAGCAACAAGGTAAAGAAATTTAAAGTTAAACAGATTGAAAAATAGTAAGTCAGGAGCCCGCCTGAAGAACAGGGTGAAGAAATTGAAAGCATACCAACAAGTTGATGAAATAGCAAGTCAGGAGCCCAACTGCAAAATAGGGTGAAGAAATTGAAAGCATAGCAACAAGTTAATAAAATAGCAAGTCAGGAACCCGCCTGGAGAACAGGGTGTAGAAGTTGAAAGCATGGCAACAAGTTGATGAAATAGCAAGTCAGGGTCCCGCCTGCAGAATAGGGTAAAGAAATTGAAAACTAAGCAACCAGGTGAAGAAATTGAAAGTTAAACAGATTGAAAAATAGGAAGTTAGGAGCCCGCCTACAGAACAGGGTGAAGAATTTGAAAGCATAGCAACAAGTTGATGAAATAGCAAGTCAGGAACCCGCCTGGAGAACAGGGTGAAGAAATTGAAAGGCAAGCAACAAGTTAAAGAAATAGCAAGTCAGGAGCCCGCCTGAAGAATAGGGTGATGAAACTTAAGTCAAGAGTCCAAAAGAAGCTGTATAGATAGGATTTTTGTAATTTCATTTATGCTTTAACTTGTTATTTTCATTTTAATGTAATGACAGCGCCGTGGACCGGAACCTCGATGGAGCCTCACTCGACTCTCCAACCCGGTATAGTCCTTCTCTTTCCAATCCTTTGAAATACCCGTGACTTGATTCTCTCATAACTTAGGTAGGTAGGATGTCTTAAGTCAAGACCCGTTTGTCCTTCTTCCTTCTGTTTCTTTCTTTGAATAATGGTCGGGTCAAAATTTGGTCTCGCTGTATACTTCTTTGTCTGAAAACACTTCGTGTTTACATTCAAAGGGGGCATGATCTAGACACCTAATTTTGTCCCTCCCCGATATTATTTTTACCCATTTTTACTTTATCCTACCGTGTACCTTCACCCATGTAATTATACCCCGCAAAAATACAAAAATAACAACTTAAAAAAAAAACTCCCTAACAAACTACCTAACAAATTTAATCCTATTCTAACCAACTTTACACCTCATCCTATACCCATGTGACCCCACCCCACCACGTGAGATCTTTCTTTGCCTCACCCAAAATAGAATGAGATTCCAAATAAAAGAAGGGACCCATAAGGAAAAAAAAGGGGATCTCCCTTTTCTTTTGGAATTCATCATCAAAAATACACATAGAGGACAAACGCACACAAGATCCTCTCCATTCATAGACCCAATTCACCTGGGAGAATACTGAATTCTTACAAAAACAATACAACACACAACTATAGTTCTTCTTCCTTCGGCTAATCTACACCCACACGAAGGAGAGAGATATAGAGAAGGGAGAGAATACACGCACACAGGGAGAATCAGAACATGCATACAGCAACACCATTTCACACACCCGTGCGCTGAAATAGAGAAAAAAATGGGAATGGAAGCTAGTAACTGAGAGACTGAACGGAGAGAGAAGGGGGAGATCTTACGTGAGAGGATTCAGGGAGGAGGAAAGCAACATCGCCATTGTTAAGATCGCCGGAGATCCGGTGATGCTACAACAGTGATCGGACAAACCCCCAAACGATCAAACTTGACCCAGTTCCGCCTGATTTCGGTGAGTTCCGTCGAAAAATGAGAGAAACAACAAAAAGGGCCTATGAATTTTAGTACTAGCTTCATGTTACTTTCTCGATTCTGATTTGGGTTGGTGAAAAATGGAGAAAAAGGATATATCGAGCTCGGATTGGTTTGTTGAGGTTCGAATTCAAGGTTCATCGGGGTAGACTCTACCGAATTTAATCGAAATAATACATCGAATTGAGAAAGCTTTAAATCGAGGTCCAATTCTATTCTTTCCCTTTTTTTATCTCATCATTTATTATATTTGGTGTGTTGGATTAAATATCATGTGTTGCTTGATCTTTGTTGATGATGAATAGTGATTTGTTTTGATTCGTGGTTGTTTCCCTTGATTATAGATTGTACGGTGAAATGGTATCTCGTTTGAGAATTAAAATTAATTTGGGGCTGAAAATTGAAAACTTGACATAATTGGTGAATTTTGGTTAGTTTTGACTCATTGGTTGTTTGACTTGAAATAAACGTTAATTGAACTTGGTAGTATCATGATACGTCGATTGGTTTAGGCAAACATAGGTTGGGTAGGCAAAGTTTAGAACTCGTGGCTTTGGTTGAATGTTGGAAATTCCGTGGAATGTTTGAAATTTTGTTGAATAGTTTTATTTTCCCGCACTAAAAATGTATTCATTTGGTCGGGGAATGCCTCGAGGGATTTGTATTGATTTGGCCTGGGAATGCCCTGAAGTATCTGTATATATTTATTCACCGAGGAATGCCCCGAGGTATCTTGTACCCGGAGGACGTTTGTGATGAAGGTCCGAGGAGTTGGATAGAGCATTAGTCAAGAATTAATTTAGAATAGGATTTATTTTTACGCATTTTTCTATTTTTGAACTGTATAATTGGACTGGACACTAAATTTTGGATTTTTTTTGTTTCATGTGTTTGATGGATTGTTTTATGTGTTTTTGTGTGGTTTATACATTTGTAATGTCAAATTAGCCGATACGCTCTACCAAGCGACCGTGGTCGAACCATAGGATCGAGGGGTGCCTAACACCTTCCCCTCGCTCAACAGAATTCTTTAGCCGGAATCTCTGTTCGCAGATCAGTTTTATAGAGTCAAAATCATTTTGAAAAAGGATATTCATAGGTGACTTGGCACACCCGATTTATGCCAAGTGGCGACTCTGAGTTTTGAAACTAATGAATCCTTTTCTAAACAATCGTTTTCTTTTGTCACTTAATAATAAAAACCCTTTCGAACCTTAAACCATAATCTTTTGGAGTTGAGAAAAGGGGTGTGACATGGTAAATATCAGCTAGGATCATTGGTACCATAGTGTAATATTTCTTAATTAGTATCTGTACCACTCCCGCTAAACGAATATTGATTTTTTCTTCTCTTCTTGGGAAGATCATAGTGCCTAAAAAGGCTACCATGAATGCAATTCGTCTGCGAATTTTCCAAGCCCCAAAACTTCCCTTATTACAAGTTGTTTACCGTACTTTTGAAACCCCTCTTGCTTTCCGTATCTGTCATACAAAAACTGTAAGGAAACCCAGCCTTTTTTCATTGATTCTTCTTTTGTATTTCGTATGTTCATGAGCTTGCAAAATCTGTTTATCAAAATAAGTCTTGGGGCTATAAGTTTCTTCCGATGCATATCCCCATATCCAACATAGCCCGCTATCTCCTCTAAAGTTGGTGTCAACTCAAAATCTGAAAAGCGGAATACATTATTTCTCGGGTCCCCAGAAATTCAATAATGCAACAATCACTTCCCTATTAGGGTTGATTCTCATGATACTCGTCAAAAAACCCAAATACTTATGTATCTCGCCATAATCGAATGTATCCATTGCATTCCACCATAACCAAAGCTGCAGAGGGATTTCATCAACAACCTGAAGTGGCACACTCCCATCCCTCTTTCTCTTTTGACTCTTTTCACGAACCGGAGGAGACATTTTATACATATTGATAAGGACGTGAGATTAATAAATGTCTAGACTTAGGCAGAACTTAATTTATTAATTTTGAAAGAATTTAATCTTGACTCGTGAGACCAAATGCGATCATTATTGGGACTTAATTGTAAAGAACAATTTTATCAAAGTGAGAGAAATTTGACTGATAATATTTTTAGGAAAATCATTTATTTAAATTGACTCTTTTAAAAAGTTTGCAATAACAAACCTCTAGACAAATTTAAACTATATGTTTGAAGACAATACTCCTAAGTATACTTAAAAGAACAAAAATAAAATAAAATGACTTAGAAATAAAGGAAAAGAAGAATGATTGTTTTATGTATGAAGTTGTATAAAAATCTCAGACTCATGACCCCTAAAGGTTCAAGACTGTTAAAATATATGTTTACATATTTTATTACTTTGCAAAAATTAAGTTCACGGCCCCTAAAGGTTCAGTCTATTATGATTTTTATGTTAAAATTAATTTTAAAAATAAGAATGAAAAGTAAAATAAAGATAATAATATTCATAAAAATGATCATTTTTCTTTTTCTTATTATTTTTTTTTTCAAAAATATCCTTCAATAAATTTGTGAATAAATATACTACGATTATTTTTCAAATAAATGGTTGTATCCTACGTAGGACTTCCTACGTATCTCATAAAAAGTGAGAATCAGACTCTCGTAGTTTATGAAGATTGTAAAAACTATGTTGTTGTACATTTAAAAATTTTCTTCATTTTTTTTTTAGAAAAAATAAAATAGAAATTTCCTTTCAAAAAAATGATTAACTAAATTTGAGGATAAATTAATCTCTCGCATTTTAAAATAGCCTAAAGCCGGTCAACAAATAAATAGCCTTCCAAGAAAATGTCAAAGAGCACGTAGAATGAACATGTTGGTCTTTATAAATTAGGTCACCTGTCCTAGACAGACCCGACCCCTGTGCCGAGTCCCGCTAAATCAAATACATATGATGCAAATAAAGCGATACCTAACAGGGATAGCCAGATTTTGAGTTTTCAGTTCTTCTAAGTTTAAACCTAATAGGGATAAGTGTCTAGACTGGCTTACTCGAGCGGACACTCGAGCCGGGGTGGGACAACTTGGTCGGTAGCAGGGCAACACCGCCTTCGTTGTCGATTCGAACCCCACCTAACATGTGTGACTATATCCTTCACCAGGTGCCTTGACACTCCGGCTATCTCAAAAAGAAGGTGGGATGTATATGCTGCATTCCCTCTATCCTATTTCAGAGACTCAGAGGGGTTACGCGAGAGAAAACAATATATAATACAGTTCAAATAATATCAAAGCGGTAAATAAGCGACAAGTAGCATATAAGGCCAATAAACACAATATCAACAATAATTAAAGCAAGTATAAGTCAATATTAAAAGCTAGAATTCTTATTATTCCCCAGCAGAGTCGCCAGAGATGTCACACCACTTTTTCGCTTGAGGGGCTCGAGGTCTAAGGGTTTTTCCAATTAAAGTGATGGTATTGAATAGTGATTAATTGATTTACAGAGTCGTCACTTGAAATTGAGTTATGGTGTTCCAAGTCACCTTTTTGAATTCTTGATCAAAATGAAATCTCTTTGTTGGTCTGCGAAAACAGAAGGCCGGGTAAGAAATTCTGTTGACCGAAGGGAAGGTGTGAGGCACCTCTCGAGTCCCGTGGTTCTATCACGATCGCTTTTATTGACTTATCTTTTCTTAAATTATTTTAATAAATTATGTTAAGACCTAAATTCGCTCAGTATAAAATATATCAAAACCATTTAAAACCTTTGTATTGAATTTTGAAAATTAATTTGGAAAAATATTTTGTCAAGGTGCATTATTGCATCCTTGAATTTTAATACGTCCCAGAAAGATGTGTATGCCACATTCTTAATCAAGACAAATGTATTAAACGTGCCTAAAATTTGTTTAATGTTAAAAACATTGATTTAATTTTAATTTTTTTTTTTTGTAAATTCGTAACAATTTATCTATTTAAAATGCTACTTAATTTTAATAGTATTATTAAATAATATTTAATCAAGGTAATTAATTAATTCAACAAATAGTTAAGTTTTATTGATAATAATGAAATAAAAATAAAATAAGAATAAATAATAATAATAATAATAATATAAATACAAAAAGTCAACCTTGATTAGTCAAATACTTTAAATTAAATTTAAATAATTACTAAATAATCTTAAAACTTACATCACGTGAACTACACATATAAAAATTGTATGAAATTTATTTACCTTGCCATCTAACTTAATCAAAACTAAATTTTCTTTCTTTTTAAAAAAATATTAATCACAAATTTAGCTAACAAAAAACCTTGACATAATATATAAATGGAAAATACAAATCAAAATAAAATTTTTCCTTTATTTTTCCTTTTAAAAAAAATAATAATAATAAAAAAAATCTTTAATAAACTGAAAAATGCAAAAGTATGTTCATTGGTAGTGAGGTGACGGGAGAAGGGATGGGGAGATCTGCTTCGACGAATTTTGGCCGGTGGAGTAGCGATTTTGGACAGGTTGGGGATTTGTTATTGTCATCGGAGAACGACAGTGATTTTTGCCAGAAAAAATATCAAACAACATCTGGCTGTTTTTCAATGGCTGATTTGGCAACGGAACAATAACAACAACGAATAGGCAGTTCCAGTGAATTTTCAGCGAAAAATTCGCCGGAAATAATTAAGGAACATCTATATATTTCTTTCGATTTCTCATCCATATATTGTAGTATGTGTAGTATTGTGCAGGTGAATTGTGTTCTTTGTGTGTGTGTAATTGATGAATGAAAATATGGATACTGCTACATCTGTGAAAGTATAAATTATCGTGTGAACATTTTTACTCCGCTTTTGTCACATACAGATGAAAAAAATATATACTTCACTGCATATTATAAATTTTCTTTTCAATGTTAACAATACCCAGATACAACAATACAATAAACTCACATAACAATTCATGGTATCACTAAAACAATCATTATGATTCAATTTACAACAATTTATAAAAATAAAAATACAAGATTGAATAAAACCTCTGATGAAACAAGAAATCGTCACCGGAACCTTCAACAGAACCTTCAACTTTCTTCTTTTCTCTCTTTTGTCTGATGTTTTTCTCTCTTCTTTGATTTTTCACTCTTTTTTTTTCTCTGTATCTGATATTTTTTCTGTCTGTTTTTTTTGTCAGTGTCTAATCATAGGATTGATCATGTACGTACTCCTTCTCTGAAGGGGAAAAATCCTTTTTAACATGGACTCTTGGGAGGGAACAATTTTTTTTTTTTTTTTTAAATTTAGGGGGAGTAGTTTTTAGGCAGATAAAGGGGATGGAGTTTTTTTTTTTTTTTTTAAATTCAAATTTTATCATTATTATTATATATATATTTATATATATTTTTTATTATATAAAATAATAATAATAATAATTATAATAACAATTAATTAATTTTATGTTTAAGAAAAATACAATAAAATTTACAAATTGTCAAATAAATACAACAATACAAAAATAGTTAATTTAATTAAAATTTAGAAAACAAAATATCTATATATATATATATTTTTTAATATCTCAAAATTAATATTACTTAATTATTTATTTTTAACTAAAAATTTATAAAAAATAAAATAAAGTTAATAATCAAAATAATATATGATTGAATATTTAAAATCGATGGAGGATAAAAAAATCACGTATCTACAAGTCCCTTTGCCTAAGAGGAAGGGCTGGCCAACGAAATGAACGAGGCTTCTAGAAGACAAGCTTTTGACGAGGGTTGTACGTGACACTTTAAGAAAATTTCATAAACTACGAGAGAAAAATGAAAATTTTGTTAAAATAACACAAATTCACATAATACACACACTTTTAGACTAGATTAAAACAAGCTTATTGAAATGTGGAAAGTAAAACACTTTTAAGGACCAGAATTAGAATTTTTATTTATTTATTTATTTATTTTTGCAATCACAATTAGAATTCGTTTCTTCAGCATCCAAAAAGTAGGTAGTAGATACATTTGAAAATAGGAGAATTTAGCTAAAGTTCAAATGATTCTAAATCTGAGCTGTGCACAATTTTCTTCAACCAAAGATTTGTTAATATCACAATAATTACCTACAAAGACTTTAAAAATAAAAAAAATGACCAGTAATAATAAACCATTTGACTGGTTCCCAAAATCCCAAGTGATGTCCTCCCTCAAATAATTATCACAATAAAAAAGAATGAATAAAATTTGAATTATTGATACGAGGATTCGAGTTTGCAGTCTTATGCTAACATTTTATTTATTGTAAATGTAACATGGATGATATGTCACTTGTTAACCTATGTATCATAGAGACCTCAAATATTTCTTTTTATCACAAATAAAAATAATTCGAAAAGTTTAACTATGTCTCTCGTACTAACAATAAAAGACACTCGAAGTATAATTATACCTTTTTAATTAATAAAGTAGGGGTAGAACACTTCTTTTCGTATAAGAAAAGAGAATGCATAACCACATAAATGAAATTTTACCATTTTAGTACAAATGATAGAATAAAGTAATTATGAAATAACGTAACATGGAATAAGATTAATTTCAAAATTATTTTTCTTATACTGCGCACTAAACGATGCCTAAGTCCCATTTCTTGATGGAAAAATAGAATTGACCAATTTCATGGTGTAATTTTAATTTGAATTTTCCACCTAAGAAAATCACTCTATGTTGTGCTCGTGCTTGAAATTACATCGTTAATTATTTCCCAAAATACTAGGAAAAAAAAAAACAATTCATAGCCTTTGAAAAATAATTTAAGGTCATTAATTAGTGGGAAACATGAATAATAATATATAGTGATTGCAACAGGAAAAATTACTTAAAAATAAATTAAAATAAGAAAAGAGGACTGCACCACAACGTGCCCATCTCTTTCTTCATATATCATAAGTAGCTTTCAAATCTCTATAACTATATTCTGTGCACATGTTTTATTTTACTGCTTTTTTTCCTCATAATTAATTTGAACCCAAAAAATTCCTACTTTTGCAAACAAATAAATTAATGAGTTAATGGTAAAAAACCTTTTTTATATCATTACTTCTTCGCGAGTTTCACGCTCTAACTATATATTGTTTCTTTTGCCTATCTAAATTATCACTATCTATATATTAAAATATACCGCGTTGAGTAATTGATGCATGGTACGTTGCGTACACGCTCTATTATTGTTTAAAAGTGTATCAAGTGGCATTCCACGTGGATAATACTGTCATCACCTGATAGATTTAAACACACTTAAATTTTCATGCTTTTTTGAATTTCGTATCTTAACTATCAACATTCTCGTTAAATAGTTAAACTATTCGCTGTTAGAATGCCAGGTGGATCCATTTTTAAGGGGTTTCTCAGTTCTCATACGTCTATTGTCGAGTAATGTCAAATGTTTGACAAATTCAATAACGAAGTGTATTTTAATGTATGAAGAGTGATTGTTAAGATATACAATAAAAAGCACTCCATAATTGAGATACGAAACTCACAAAAAAGCGTTATAATTTAGATGTGTTTTAACATATTCAGATTATAACTAATGAAAAAGCTGACTAACACTACTACAACTCTAATTAATCAAAGTATGCTGCCTAAGTTTTTTTACTGGCAGAGTTGCATGGCCCAAATCTGTGCAAATATTTGATTATTTGACTTTTTCACTTAAAAAAGGAAAGAATTGCAAATGTTTTCTTTGGTTATAAATAATGGCACCCATTTTATAGAAAAATTAAAAGCACTTTAGTGATTGTGATTCCAACTTTTGCAACTTGTTGCTGGTGCTGGCTAGTTGTTTTATCGTGCCTAACTTTTTGATTTCTAATTTTAATCAAAGTAATTAAAGACGTTTTAAGTGTTATACATTTCCAGAAAATGATTTTTATTCTTGATTAAGAAATTAAGTGTTCAAGCACGACTTTTAATATTTCTAGCTATGATAATCAATTTGTAGCCATATAAACATATATACTTGTGGGTGTAGTTTGTGTGGAATTGCATATAAATATTCTTACGCCATTAATGTATAGTTTAACTTTTTATCAAAGTTTTAAATTAATTTGCTTCATAGAAGTTACCTATAATTATGATGTAACTAACATGGTTATGCATGTAAATATTTGTTTTATACCACCAAAGGATGTGGTGCATTGAATGAGGCTGCTCCTCCCTTAATCAAAGGTCTCAGTTTCGAGTCCAGGATATGGAAAAATCCTTGGTAGGGAGCACTACCCCCGAATGGAGCTCTACCCGACGCGAATTCTAATTAGTCAGACTCCAATGCCGCACCGGATAGCGGATAGGAGCCAAAAAAAATAATTGTTTTACTGATGATGCACAAATTTTTAAACACTAAACCTATTTTTGTACTTTGTAGTGATGTTATTAGAAGAAAGATTTCCATTGATTTTTTCTTCACAATAGTGGACTATCCTTCTTACTATTATGATTGTAGAACACCTATGAAAATCTTGCTTTATTTTTCCTAAAATTGGATTCGTCTTTAATTTTTGCTCTTTAATTATTGAACTTATGTCTAGTGGATTTATGTTCTTTAAAAACTAACATCATGCCTAGACATAACTTACGAGATAGTATGATAAGAAATATAAACTTATGCCCTGTGAAAATATTATTAATTTGTTATGGGAGATAAACATTAAAGATCCCTAGAAAATAAGCACACAAATTGAGCTTCAATGGAATTGACATGAGCCATTGACAAATAACTCGTGGAGTAGATAAGATATTTTCATAGTTAATTTAAAAATCTCAAATTTAAGTCATGAGATTGCAGGAGAAATCTTAGATAGATCCTTCAGTCTCATTACATTAGTTCAGTGGATCAGATATCAGATAATTATATATACAACAAAATTAAAGATATGGTCAGTATAATAGGTTTTATTGCGGCAAGTAAATCTTGCAAAGAGGTTTATGATAAGAATGAAAGATTGTGATGATATTTAGGACCATAATTAGTCAAATCTAATAGATTTATATATCCTAAACTGTTTTTATTTGATGTTAGCTTTGCCCCTATCCTATTTGATTAAGATAGAACGTTTGTTTGTACGTCACTTCATGCCAAGACACTAGGCTAATTCATATCAGCAGTAAAAAATCTTTAGAAAGCAACGTAAAAACCAACTCTTTCTAAAGCCAGCCAAAAAGGTGTATTGATATATGGTCCATCTCAATGCACACATCCTTTTCACTAAATACATTGTTTTTTTTTTTTTTTCCCCCTTCTATTACATATCATCATGTGGAGCGGCTCGATAGAATTGATGATCTATATCCACACTTCGAAGAGGCTTTACATAGTACTCTTTGGATAAGCATCATGCATAACGAAAACACATAAATAGAAATCCAAGAGAATGTGTACTCTAATTTAAATTATTTACATGTATTTGGTTGAAGTTGAAAAAAAACAAAAAACAAATATTTGATCTTGAAAGAAAATGAGTGTTTAAAAGTTAAAATTGTGTTTAACATGAATTTCACTCTTGAAATATTATTCTTTTTTCTTTTTTTACTTTATCTTATATATTCCAAGTCGAAGTTTATGATAATGCAAATTAAGTTTAGAAAATTAAGGAAATGTAGTTTATTAAACATTAATACGAAAAAAAAGATTTTAAATTGATAGAATGATTAAAAAAAAGTCCACCTTATTAAGACCTGGTGTTTGGGTTTAAAATTACTTTTCTTTTTTTCACACGGTTAGCAAGGGAAAAAGGAAAAATCCAACTATAGTACTTAGCACAAACCATAGGCTAGGCCACTCTAACCCCAAAATTAAAGCTAGTTCAACGAGAGAAGGATTATCCAAGTTATATAAGGAGTTCTCAAATCTCGTTCCGGTTTGAAGTGGAATCTTTAGTAGGTGTTTGATCATATATATTATTCATAATATTTTGGAATACGTTTTCATTTGATTTCGGGATACTTTTTTGACATAAATATTTGGAAATACATTTTTGCAATATTTGAATTTTTGACACTTTTTTTAGATTCACGTTTTGCACTTTCTAATTTATTTTTTTCTAATTTTTTTTCATAAAATAATTCAATGTTCATAAAATTCTAATTTTTTAATATTTTTTTAAATACTTTTTTAACTTCAAATTTATTTTCAACTTATAAAATATCAAATAAAGTGAATATATTTTTTATTTTCACGGTCAAACGGGTCATTTGTGTCCTCTCAATTTACTATTGGATTGCCTTCTTTGGAAGATCATTCGGTCGTGTCAATATGATATTGGTGGAGAAAAGTGACATGTGATGTGTTTTAAATCTCAATCAATGTCTTAACAAACCTGGAAAAATTATAGGCAATCAAGTCACTAAATTGAAACTAACTACAACACTCAATTAACATGAATGAGTGCAGTACAGAAAGTCAATTGCCATGACAAATTAAATAGAATTGTGCAGGATTGACATTATATTTACCACCAAAAGTAAATTATAGAACAGAAATTGAGAAATGTAATTGACATGAGCTGAATTTGTAGAACATGGTAGCTCCCTACGTCTCAAATTATTTAGAAGTTTAAAATATTTTTTTATTTAATTAATCTTAAGCGTTAGTATTATTCTTGAGGACTATAAACGCCTCTATTATGAGTGACATTGTATTTTATCAAATACTAAGGAAGAGTTAAATAAATTTAAAACTCCCTCGTTACTAAAAAGTCACAATAGTTAATGAGTAATGTGAGAAGTGATGAAATAGAAAGATTGATCCTCCAAATGCCCGTTGGCTAGTGACCATTGTCATTTGACTATTTGAATAAAATTAACTATCCTTTTTTTTTCTTTTTACAATTTTAGAATTATTCGTAATTTGGTAATATTTTAAAATTAACATAGAGAATATCTTCGATATAATGTAAACATCTATCAATGTCCACATTGAAATATTCACGTGATTAACAGGGGCAGACCTAGATGTTAATTTGTGGTGCTCCGATAATCGTTAAACCTGACACAAATTAGTTATAATTATATAAGAAATTAAATAGAATCGTGGAGGATTGACATTATATTTACCACCAAAAAGAAACTATAGAACAGAAATTGAGAAATGTAATTGACATGATTTGAATTTGTAGGACATGTTAGCTCCCTACATCTCAAATTATTTATAATGATTTCTACTTATAGTTGTATCAAATTATTTTTCATATTAGAAGTTCAAAATAAAAATATATTTTCTCCATTTAATTAATCTTAGTAGTTATTATTTTTGAAGACAATAAACAACAACAACAACAACAACAAACCCAGTGTATTCCCACTTAGTGGGGTCTGGGGGGGGTAAGATGTACGCAGTCCATACCTCTACCTCTGATGAAGTAGAAAGGCTGTTTCCGAAAGACCCCCGGCTCAGGCACAAGATATCACACAAACACATAGTAAAGCACAGAAGCAGATGACAATAATATAAATAAGGCACCCATACGGACTATAAAACAGAGGAAAGCAGAGGAAAGCAC
>NW_025884320.1:0-38184 GCF_002878395.1 Capsicum annuum
CCTAACAAATGACGAAATTAATGAATATTGAAATATCAAATCTAAGTAATTTAGATTTAAAATTCAGCATTTTATATTTTGAAAAGAGAAGAAAACTCAATTATCATGGCATGCGTTACAACAAAAAAATTAATTTAAAGTTAGACTAGATAAAAGTAATTAAACTACAGTAAAAAAATATAGAAAAATAAATGTTTGGAAGATAATATTTTAAACTAATTTTGAGAATATAATAAAGTAATTAGATAATACACATATTATTTATAAATTTTAAATGGAAGAAATTTGGGGAAGGGGATGGAGGTACAATAGAATGAAAATTCAAAAGTAAAAATAATCAATATTAACAATATGAAATCTTTAAATTGTAAATAAAATAATAAATAAAATAAAAAAATAAAATCTTTTTTTTATAATTACATGATATTTTTTACTCATATAAATTTGATTAGAAGTATGCAGGAAGGAAAATATTAACAATCTAATATCTTTAAATTATGGATGATAGTTTTTATCCATTTAAATTTGATTAAAAGTGGAGGAATGGGTAGGGAATATATAAACAGTATAATATATTTAAATTTTTAATAATATAATTAAAAAATATGAAACATAATTTGTTCTTATAATTACATGATCTTTTTTCATAATGATTTGGTTAGAGGTGGGTGGAGGTGGGTGGAGGTAGGGGCGGGGCGGTATTTTCTTAAAAATTAAGGGGTGGGGTGGAGGTAGTGGTAGGGATGGGAGGTGGGTGATAGTAGAGAAAAAAATTATTTTATTTTTACATTTCATTGAGAAGCAATGTTATAGTTGAATCTTTTTTTAAGATAATATAATTTAACATGCTAAACAAAAAATTCTAACATAAAATATTAAAAATATTATTTTAATATTATCCATGCATTGCGTGGGTACGTACACTAGTATATATATATATAAAATAGAATCAAGACCATGCTGATGTGGCATGTCTAAGAAGCCAACATTTACATTTATCTTTTTTCTCATTTTTTGAAATCTTTTAAGCATTTGCATGTATCTTTTTTCTCATTTTTTGAAATTTTTCACTCATTCTTTTGATGAAAAAATTAAGATAATATACATATTTATTAAAGAAACAGTCCCAATAAAGACTGACTGTTACACATGTATGATCAGTTTCTGAACACTTGTGATGAAGAGGAGAGTGATGAAGTCGAAACGGAAGCAAAAGTGGAAGTGGAAGCGAAAGCGGAGGAGTATCAAGAACCTCCCGAGGATGTGAAATTGTTCATTGGGATAGTGAAGGGTTGACTCAACTTTTCCAACAGATTGGTGTTGTTAAGATTGTTGAGGTAATAATATCTCAAGTTTTGAGTTTCTTTTACAATAGATTAAAAAATTAGAGCTTTATTATTTATGGAATTAAATTTTTTTTGTAGGTTATTTACAATAGATTGACTGATCGGAGTCGTGGATTCGGGTTTGTGACGATGAGCACTGTCAAAGAAGCTGAGAAAGCTGTAGTAGTGTACAACCGTTATGTTAGTTATTTTTGTCCTTTTTATTTGATGGAACAATGATGAGATTAGTCGATTGCTAGTGTTTTGATTGAGCTGTAATTTAATTTATTGAAAGTAGATAAAGAATAGTTATGTTGAATCTGTGGGTTTTATTGTTCGATCCGTTCTGTTACTAGCTGCCTGCTATTGTTGTTAGTTTGTTATTTCTGAACTGCTATTACTTCCTTTATTGGGAATAATTTGGACTATCTACTTGAGCTGAGGGTCTGTTGGAAGTAACCTGTAAGACCTCATAAAATTCTCTCGTAGTCTGAGCCTTAGAGCATGTCAAGTGAAGTGTAAATTTGCCCTTGAAAGATTGAGAAGTGTCTTCCCAAGTGAGAAATATTTTGAACTGTGTAGAATTTCCCTAATATCAACTTTTTGCCATGTAGAGCATTGAATAAGATTTCCATCGATACCAATTTCATCAAAATCCTATATCGGACGAGGAAGTTATGACCATTTTACTTAAAGCAGTCAGAACCGCCCAGGTGCGATGGCCGGGTTGACAGACCGTTGAGCTTGCGACAGACCATTGTCCAGACCGTTGCAACCAAGGTAGTGACTCCATTTCCTATCCCAAGTGCGACGTCCAGGACGACAGA
Organism: Capsicum annuum; assembly: GCF_002878395.1. Lineage (NCBI taxonomy): Eukaryota > Viridiplantae > Streptophyta > Magnoliopsida > Solanales > Solanaceae > Capsicum > Capsicum annuum. The sequence goes on from NW_025884320.1 coordinate 2,153, forward strand.
CCATCGCTGGGACCATTGCGCTGAGGTAGTGTGGCCTCATCCTAGCCAAAGTGCGACAGACGATCCGACGAACCGTCGGATTTGCAACGGACCATCGTTGAGACCATCGCACCGAGGCAGTGTATTATTTTTCTTACCAATGTGCGACGGATGATCTGGCGGACGATCCAACGGACCATCAGACTAAGCGATGGACCGTCGCTTCGACCGTCGTAGACCTCGTTCAATATTTTAAACACAATTTTAAAAAGGGCTTTTTGTTTTTTTCCCACTCTTTTCAGCCCATATTTATACCCGATCAAGGCTCACAACCTTATTTCTCATCTTCAACATAAAAAACTAGGGTTTCTAAAAAATCAAAACCCTTCTTTCTTCTTCAAGAAAAGTCAAGAGAAATTAAGAAATCAAGAATCTTTCCAAGAGCCCTTAAGAAAGAGTTTTTTAAGGTATGGTGATATTGATTCTTGGGTCCCTTTCATCCAAGAAGCTCAAGAATCCTTTTCTAAATTTCAAAGATCTTATGTTTATAAGTTTTCATGATTCATGTGGGTTGAAATTGATGTTCATGCTATTATTAAGTTGTGATTCATGTTTGTTTACAAGGTTTTCAAGATTTAACCCTAGTATATGATATTCATGTGGTGTTCATGATAAACCCTCTTCAAGTTGCTTGTTAAGTGGTGTGTTCATGTTAATTAGGTGTAGAAATGGTTGAATAAGCAAAACATGCTCCCCATATGTTTGATAAAATGGTTATGTGAAGGAATTAGAGCCATTATAGCATGTTGACTAGAAATCCTCAATTGTGTTCAAGCACATGCATGCCAAGTGTTTGTTGAAAAACCTTAGAGAATGAATTGTGACATGTTAGCATTAAATCCCCCAATTATATGTTATTTAATGCATGTTAAGTGTTTGATACAAGACCTTATTGAATGGAGTATGAGCCAATAGTATGTCTCCCTATACTATCACATGTTTATGATTTCAAGTGCTTGAAGAGATGCTGTAGTGATTGTGATGGTGAATGAATGTCCATGATCTCGATTATTCAAGAATGGTTATGTTTTACTTTTATGTCATCGAGTCCTAGAGGTATTTATACCCGACAAATTAGCTGCAGTCTAAATCCAGTGTCAATTTTCTCGATAATCTCAGTCAAGCCATAATTCTCAAAACTCAGTAAGTTATATAACTTTGTACTCTCAGACATATACAGAAATTAAGAAATCTCAGAAATCTCAGTAATCTCAGTGTCTCTAGTATTCTAACCTCAGTTCAGTACTCAACTCAGAAATAGTAGTAATCAAGTGTTCAGTGCAGTCCTCAGTAGTATTCGAGTAATTTATCCTGAGCTCAGTATCATTTAGTCAGACAACGAGATTCAATAATATTCCATCAGATATGGAACCAAGTGAATTCAACATAACTCAGTCAGATCAGCCGAGAAACATGATTAGTATTAGATTCGGCTCAGTTTAAGTTCAGTTGAGAATTAGTTCAGAGTCTTTCAGTTGGGGGTAGGAGCTAGCACTGAGTGAGTGCAGGGATGGCGACTCTCTTTTAGAGAGGCAGAGTCATTAGGAGCAATCCCTAAACTCCAAAACTGCGTAGCCAGCACAGGATGCAGGAGTCAACCGTTAGAAAAAGGCTTGTCACCCGCTAGATATTCTTGACTATTATACTACCTTAGGCTTGGCTTCTTGTGAGGGTCACCCATTAGAGAGGCTTGACCAGAGAGGTCTTTACCCATGGCACAGTATTTACACCCTTCCAACTGGGGTTACAGGTTGGACCCCACCAGTTTAGATTTGGGGCATATCGATTAAGTGAGCACTCCCACAGTTGCAGTTTCAGTATCAACTTTCAGAGTAGAACTCAAAAATTAGGACTGTTAGATACAGTCCCCTATCTCAGTAAGGAACTTAGATAGTTCCATTAATTCATGGACCACCTGCTAGATAGTTATGGTCCCATATAAAGTTGTTGAGTAATCTCATTATCAGATCCACAGATCACCCATTAGATAGGCTTGATCTCAGTCTTAGATTCAGCTGAGTAATCTCATTATCAGATCCATAGATCACCCGTTAGATAGGCTTGATCTCAATCTTAGATTCAGTTGAGTATTATTATTATCAGATCCAGAGATCACCCATTAGATAGGCTTGATCTCATTCTCAGATTCAGTGATTATTCTCATTATCATATTTAGAGATCTTTCGCTAGATAGGTTTGATCTCAGATATAATATTTTCTTATCAATGATAGTAGATTCTGGAATCATCCATTAGAGAGGTTTGATCTCCGATACAGTCATTCGAGAGTAGAAAGCTCAGAATTTAGTCATTGATATGAGTAGATTCAGTTAATCAGTTTTAGTATCATCAGTTTTTGAGATCACTCTCTAGATAAGACTGATCTCAACTTCAGTACTCAGTTATCAATATCCAAAGATTCTGTTATTCAGTATCTCATTATTAGCAGGGAGTTTAGATGTCAGTAAGATAGTATCCGAGTTTCAGTATTTTGAGTTGCGATGTTTTCAGTTATGGTTTGTGCATTTATGCATATATTCTCATTTAGTATTCTCATGATTATTCAGTTAAATAATTGTTCATGCATAAGCCCTTGCATTTAGCCTTACCTCATCTTCATACTCGTTACATTCCCATACTGATGCATTTTTGCTATGGTGTTTAATTTGAAACCATAGGTTTAGAGGCACGAGATCCAGAGTACCCTTAGCAGCTCAGTCCCAGTCAGTAGCAGTAGACATAGCAGTGAGTCCTCTTCAGTTGAGGATGATCCTTATTTTTATTATTATCGTATCAGACTTAGTTTATTTTCAATAGATGGAGTTAGTTGGGGACATGTCCTATCAACTCCACAGTTCAGACAAATTAGAGGCTTTTTGGACAGAAGTATCAGTATTCAGTTTTCAATTTTGAGTATTTTTAGATAAATTGAACCTTATGTACAGTTTTAATATTTATTATCTATTTTATGTAGCGTTCAGGTACGGATATCAGTAGAGGGTTAGCTTGTGGTTCTTCGGGATCATGAGCATCACGTGACGTTTCGATTTTAGAAAATTGGGTCATTACACAACCTCTCTACATCCAAGCTAGAAGAGGTAAGGTCTGTATACACTCTACCCTCCATATACTACACTTTATGGGACTACACCAGGATGTTGTTGTTAGTGACTTAGTGTTGTTGCTAAAAAAAAAACCCTTTCCCTATTTTGTCTGACAAGTAGTGTTACTAAGAATCTTTGTAGGTTAATTTTGCATTTGTAAATTCAATGAAGGTTCAAGAGTCCTTTTGATGCTTCCTCTGGCTCCCTATATAGCCAACAACATTTTAGCACCTTTATTGGTTGTGATTGGAGAGACGATGGTCGAAGAAGGGATCAAATATTGGAGGCATAAAATGCAGGTATATGTTTAATGTATTCTGATGCTTGAGAATCTTTTGTCCTAGCTACTATATTTAATCCACTTTCATAGGTTTATATGTTCTGTTTTCTGCGACTCGGATCAACTAGCTCTGATTGGTGTTCTAGTCTCCATTCACCAATCACCTATAAATTCTAGCTAGGTGATAATTTTAAAACATACTAGCGTAGTCCACAATGTGGGGTCTGGGGAGGGCAGATTGTATGCAGACCTTACCTTAGAGGTAGGGAAGCATTGTAACTTAGTCAATATGGTTAGCAACTACGGATAATGACTTTGAGGTAGTGTTGATTTCACAATGAGGATGATAGAATTTGGTAAGTAGATTTTTGTCTTATATTTATGATGTGTCTTGGCAATAATACTCATAAAAAATGGAAACAAAGAGATGTGTAGTGACACTTTCTATAAAAAGAAAGGAAAAAAAGAGTTGAGCAATATCCAGTGGCATATGAAGATATAACATATAGCTGCAACCACAACCTCCAGTAGAAATAATGTGTAAAGTTGTCCCCAACTGAGACTGAGACCCTGAGAGGTACTATCAACCTTTTTTTTTTTTAAAAAAAAGAACCTATTTGGAATAAATAAATAAATGCAATGCCTTACTTGAAAGTATTCTGAAATACAAATATATTTTCGCAGGCACAAAAATCGACTAATTGATACAAATCAATATCTATCATTTTATTCCCTTCCTTCCTTTTCTTTTAAAAAAAATGAAATCTCTTACTTTATATTAAGAGAACATTTTATTTCCCTATTGGGTGGTCACAAGTGCTTCAACTTTGATATTTCCCTGGTGAACAAGTCTTTGAAAAGGATAGTTATTTAGAATAGTTAATAATTGTTTCATATGTGTCTCAGGTGTAAAATCAGATGTAATATAATTTAAGAAGTCTGGATGTCATGTCGAAAAACATCACTAGGACTTTCTGATGTCTTTAGTTGTGTGATTACAAGGTTGTAGTCTTACTTTCTGATCAATAGTTGCTCTTAGTCTATGCTGCCATGCCTGTGGTTCTAGAACTTTGACAAAACAAAAATGTTGGAGCGCTTTTGGTTAGTTGTAAGCAAATTAGGTGTTTATTCAATGGTCTTTTTTGTAAAATTTTAGTGTTTTTGATGCAATCTTTTTCAGGATATCAAGGCTAATAACTAGAAAGTAAACATATACACTGACAATAATACTTTCCAAGAGACTAGATGGACAAGTTTGCGAGTTGGTGATCTCATTAAGGTGTTCAAAGATGAATACTTTCTAAGAGACTAGATGGAGAAGTTTGCAAGTTCGTGCTCTCTTTAAGGTATTCAAAGATGAATATTTCCATACTGATCTGCTTTTACTTTCATCAAGCTATGAGGATGGGAAATGTTATGTTGAAACCTCTAATCTTGATGGAAAGACTAACCTTAAGGTGAAGCATTCACTAAATATCACATCCTCCTTAAATGATGATATTTCTTTTCAAAATTTTAAGGTTGTTGTCAAGTGTGAAGATCCAAATGAAGATCTTTATACATTCATTGGAACTCTGTATTATGATAAACAACAGAACCCTCTTTTAGTGCAACAAATACTTCTGCGAGGTTCGAAGCTATGGAATACTGATTATGTTGATGGTGTGGTCATTTTTACTGGTCATGACACAAAAGTCATGGAAAATTCTACAGATCCTCTTTATAAGAGGAGTGGCATTGAGAAAAGGATGGATAGAATAATATATGTTGTTTTTGGTACCTTGATTACAATAGCTTTTATTGGATTGATATTTTTCGGGATTGAGACTAAGAATGAAATTTCTGGTGGTAAACTAAGGAGGTGGTATCTTTGACTAGGCAAGACTAGTGTATTTTATGATCCTAAACGAGCTTCACTGGCTGCATTTTTTCATTTACTGACAGCCCTTGTGTTGTATGGGTACTTGATTCCTATTTCATTATATGTGTCTATTGAACTTATGAAGGTTTTAAAGAGCATATTCATCAATCAAGATATGCAGATGCACTATGAGAAAACTGATAAGCCAGCTATTGCAAGAATATCTAATCTCAATGAGGAACTTAGGCAGGTTGACACTATACTCTTTGGTAAAATGGGCATCTTAACATGCAACTCCATGGAGTTTGTTAAATGTTCGATAACAGGTGTTGCATATGGACGTGTTGTGATAGAGGTAGAGAGGGACTTGGAAAAGCAAAAAAGAGATGAAGCATAGGAAGTAGGTGGTACTTCCAATGATGTGGAGGAATCAAGTGATCCCACTATTAACTTAGAGAAATCTATTAAAGGATTCAACTTTAAAGATGAGCATATAATGAATGGTCAATGGGTCTATGAGCCTCACATAGACATGATACAAAGTTCTTTAGAGTGTTGGTGATTTGTCATACGGTTATTCCCAACGTGGACAAAAAATAGGTGAGATATCCTATGAAACGTAGTCACCAGATAATGTTGCCTTTGTCATTGTAGCAAGGGATCTTGGTTTTTGGTTCTTTGAAAGAACATACGATAGAATTACACTACATGAGTGGGATCATCAAAGTAGCAAGATTGTCGACAGTTAAATTTTTTATTTGGTTTTTTCTTGTATTGGAATATTAAATATTCAGAAGCTCTATTCAGAAATGCAAAAACGATTTGCTCATCCAGTAGCCAAGAATACATCCACATTTCCTTATTTTTGTCCTTTTTGGGATGTGGTATATCTACTCTATTTTATTTTATCTCCTTTGGTTGTGTGGTTGTAAAGAATCCCTGGCAACAACAGGTACATCAATGATCTCTCGAACTAATGAAGTCGGGTTTGAAGCCCAGTTGGTTCCGTTCCTCCTATCAAGATTCGGTATTTAACCACCTTAGGATTTGATGTCCACTTTACTGTTAATGACCCCCCAGGAAGACATTGATCAATGTAAGGGTTAAATATCATATTTGATGAGGATGTGAAAGTCAAGTAGCATATTTCTCATTCTTTGGCTACTCTCAGGCAAACAAACAGAAGATCTTGGAGATTTTAGAAGACCGCTTCTCTTCATAAATGAATCAGTCTGAGGCAATACATCATTATCACTATGAACTTCAATGGACATCTCACCTTCAGAAAGCCGATGGTTGTCCTTATCATAGATGTTTCTTATGAGGCCAGTTCTCTTTGACCATGCCCATTGTTTTATGATTCTGAGTTTATTTGATAACATCTGGTCTGGAGATCTGAGTTGCTTCTCTTTGTCAACATTTACACTATTTTTTTTCTCTTCAAGAACTTGGCATCGACTAATACTTCTACCTTTTAGTGTTCTGTAATTCTTCTCTCTCATTTTTTTCTCTTATTAGCTTGTTTGTGCTGAACCTTATATATTTTGGTTCTCTTATATTTTGTACATTAGAACATAGCTCTAGTTTTTACAACTTTTTGGGTGATTGAACATTCGAGCTTTCATGATACACTAATTCTAAAGTTATAAATATGTTCTATTTTGGTTTGAAATATTTGAGTTGCTTTGTAAAACAACAGTAACCCACGCTAACAACTTTATCCAACATCAAACTACGGTGAAATCTTTCTCAATATGAACAACATGATATAGAAAATCATAGCAGCGACATTGATAGGCATGTGATAAAGTGTGAAAATGGGGGGCATATTTTTCCTTACACCATTGCGGAGCATACTGTAATCATCTTTCTGATAAACATAGACCTTTAAGCAATGTCTATTCTATGGATTGTGTGTGCATGTGTTTTTGGGTTAAAGAAAGGACGGGGATGTTGGAAGATGTGTTGCGTGTTTTTGTATTAGATGTTATACCAGTGATATACATACATGTTATCTCGAGTGAGCAGGATTTTCAGTCATCATTTTTTTTGTCTTGTCCTTAATTTAGACTATTCACCCTACTTGCACATTATAATTTTCAAATGAAGAGGCTTCAGTTGAACCCACCCTTCTTTACCTTTAGCTCTGTAAACATTATTGTTTCTTTCATGGTGTTGAATAAAGTTGTTATTTAGTCTTTGGATCAAAATTCTGGGATTTAATCGGTCTTCTTGTTTGCTTGTGAATAAAAAGAAGGACATTTGCAACTCTTTTATGTAATATGCCCCTTTTATGCACTTGGCATCTCATATTCGTGAACTTCTACAGCTTCTTTATGTAATATTTCCCTTTTTGGCATTTGGTATATAAAGGTTATGCTTAATGAGAACTTGTCAAGAAATTTTTTGTATTGATTTGCGTTGTTCTCACAAACCATATTATCATGTTTATTGTCCAACCTTTCTCACAGAATACTTGATTATGAAATAAATATTTTGTTTGCATTTATCTTTAACAAGTTAATTGGGTTACATGATGAGCAGAAACTATTGCAGTAAGTTGAATAGCATGTATGGGTGTAAAAATGTAGCCCGATGAAGGTAAAAATACATATAAAAAAGAACAAATTCGGTGCACTAAAGCTTCCTCTATATGCAGTTTCTGGAGAATCTTGTATATATAGTAACTATCTTGATGGAATTTTATATTATGTTATGCCTTTATTTTCACAATCAATAAAAGTTGTCATATATTTGATATTTGAAGGTGGGTTATTGTGATAATATTCCAATCCTCATATGTCATAGTCGTGGAGTCAATTTTTCTTTATTGATTATTTGAGAAAAAGTTGTCTTCTTTTTGTTGAAGTTTCTCTCATTCTATGAAATTTCCATAGGTGAATTTGGAGGTTATTGACGTTTCCTTCAACAATGAGAAAAGAGGTAAAGTTGGTCAAAGCGACGTTATGTAGTTACACATTCTCTTCGATGTTAAAAATCAGAGTAATTTAAAGAGTAAAACAAATTTTCTTTCTATTTTCTGTGTGGTTAGATCTTCATAGTACAATTTGATGATACTTATATTGGTAATTGTACCCGACCAAGAGATAATGTCTTTAAGAGATAATATTAGATGATTTATTTTCAAATTGATACTTGTATACCACCAATTGGTCAAAGTTTTACTATCAACTACATAAATTTCCATCTAGAGAAAATTTTGAACTTTAGGAATGTGATTAAAGGAATTTGGGTGCTTCATTTGGTTAAACATGTGATAATGATTATTGTAATCATCGACATAAATGTGATTGTTGATATTTATCTAAACGTCTTTGAGGAGGGTGATGATCTTGACATCACAAGTTCAAAGTACTGCAAATAAAACTAATATTACCAATAGTAAAACGTAACCTCCTTGGATGTAATTTAATTTGAGTTCTATCTAATTTAATACTATTTCTAAATCTCTATTTTTTTTTGTTTCTAAATCTCTATTAACATTCACATTATTAAATGAATTCAAATGGAGAAAAAAATGAATTCAAATGTATGTTGTTTATTAGTGTTTTTATTTTCATTAAAAAAGAGGTTAATAATTTTAAATGTGTTATAAGACCGCGTGAAGCACGGATATGTTACCTAGTATATATATAAAGGAGAGTTATAGAAGAGGTGATGTGACACCTTTATATGGCCTCCAAATTTATGTATCTTCTTTTTCTTTTTTTTTGGACATTTCTCTTATTTAAGTCTATTTTCATGTTAAATTAATATTTTATATTTCTCATTTATTTGAAAGTAATGATATACACATTGTTAAATGTCATGTTAAAATATCCAACGTAACTTTCTTGTTTCTTCTAATAAATTTTGTCTTTTACTCTTTCCTTTTTTAATGTATTGGATGACACCACAAATATCAAATTGATCCTCTTAATCTTCATGGTTCTCTTCATCATCTTCCTCTTATTGTTGTATTGTATTAGATAAGCTAGACATATTCACCTATTCCCTATTAAAAACAAATCAAAACTTACTCAACATTAACCACCATTTATTGTGTTTCCCTCTCTTCAATAAAATTTCAATCATGACCATTGAAAAAACCTTTAAGGTCTTTAACCTATAAAAAAACATCTAAAATTGTCAAGTAATTAATCGATTAAAATGAAAAAGATACTCCATAAAATAAAAAAATGAAACTTCAATTTTTTAAACCTTTCATTTTCCAACACTGAATGTATGTTTATTATAACTCTTGCCTTTTCATTTTTGCTGCTTAATGAAGAAAAAAGTGGCCTTGCCTGCTTATAAAATGGTCGTGCCAAAGAGTGTTTGAGTCAACCTTATGGGGCAACAACAATTGAAATCAATCGTCATATATTAAAGTTTTACCTATGTATGAATGTGTTGTTGCCTTGCTCAGAGAAGTTTGGGCTTATCAAGAGAACATAATAGACGACAATAAAATTTTGTTTTGATAACTTTTTTTGACTTTTCATTCGGTATTTGGTATTTGCATTGAATCTCACGAATCAGGATTTGCACCGCATAGAATCCGTTCGTAGGAAGCGCTCCCAAGGACTTTTTCATACGCAGAATTCAAAGTTGAGACCTTTGATATAGCGAGAAGCAATCCAGTGATCCCATACATCTACTGCACCATATTCTTTGATGGTACATGAACCCATGAAAAAACTTTGTTGTGCATGGAGAAGTTATTTTCATAATATTGCCCATTGATTTTGTAGAACTTTATTTATTAAATTAGTAGCACATAGTTTGCCTTATGATGCTTCACAATTGGAAATAGCTATAGATTGTAGTGCTTTGAAATTGAGTGTTTTCGCAAACTTTATTAGATTTTTCTTATTCAATAATCTTATACTAATAATTATACGTAATTATGAAAGGTGAATAAGTTTAATTAGTACTAGAATGTGTGTGTTCTTTGTATATGTTGTGTTGATTTCTTCTAAATATATCATCTTTTCGTTTTTTTTTTTTGGTAAGATTCTTCTAAATATATCTTTTTGTTTCTCTCTTTTGTTTAGTGTTTATATTTTTTAATTTTTAAATATTAAAAAAAGTAAGTAGTTCATAAATTTAATATCTTTCATTTTCAATTATTTTAAAGCAACAGTTTATAAATTCAATTAGATCTTCCGTGTTTATATTTTTCATGTTCAAATATTCAAATAAAGGAAACCATTAGTTCGAAATTCAATAAGAAATTTCATGTTTATATTTTTATTATTCAAATATAAGAAAAATATTTGTTCGTAGATCAATTAAATCTTTCATCTAATTAGATTTTAAAATATTCATATACTAGACAGAGATTAATTCATAAAATCAACAAGATTCTTCATGTTTATATTTTTTGATATTCAAATATAAAAAAAAATAGTTTGTAATTTATATTACTCTATTCGTCTAATATTAGTTGGACACATTTAATTTTACACGTGATTAAGAAATCATAAATAAGAAGGTAGTTTTACTAATTCGCCCCTTAAAAAACTTTTCTAAAACTTTACAAACAAGTGTGAACACTTTCAACAAGAATAAATTGCAAGGTATAAAAATAAATTAATTAATACTTTCTGATTTAGTAAAGGGATCAACTAATATAGGACAACTATTTTTATTAAGATGACAAACTAATATGGGACGAATGGAGTAGATCATTCATGACCGAGCAAAGCACAGTCAAATTTACTAGTTTTATGTGTATTTATTTTTACTATATGCATATTGATTTGATGAGAGAAAGGTTTAAAGTCTTGTTTTGATGGGTTTAAGAGTTCAGATGACAAAACACCAAATAAAGTATTCAAAATACAAGGGTCATAGATCATTTTGTCTTTAACTTTTGATAACATTGACCAAGGCTAAGGTCTAAAATCCTTAGAAAATTTGATCAAGTTAATTAGAGATCAAATTAATATTTTAAAAACTTGTTAATCTTTTTCAAAATACAAATCAACCCACAACTTATTTAATAGGTAATAAAAATAAGGGACCCAATCATTTCCATTAGTTATTCTAACTCATTTAGTTTTAAAAAATATTTTTTTCTCTCTAAAAAGCTCAAACGTTTACTCTCTCAAATATCACTCTTTCCCGACAGATCATTGTTGATAGCACAACAGATCGACATTGCCTGATACAAGCCAAATGAACGCCAACGCTTTTGATCACATAACTCGAGGCTGGCACTAGGAGGCCCAAGCCATGATCACCCTAAGGATTCAAGGATGTACTTTGAGGACCTTCTTTGAGCTCCTGATTAAACAATGCCATATTTGAAAGATATCTTGGAGCCGAAGAAAGCCATGACATAAGGAATAAGAGAGCCCTTGTGGGTCATTTCTAAAATGGCTACCTTTGGGCTATTTTTGTAATAGGCTAGTTGTGCAAAGAAAAATACTATTAATAGGTGCCTTAGACATTTCATTTCCTTAGTTATTGATGAATTATGAATGATTACTCCTTTGTGAGTGAGTGGTAAGATTGGATTAGTTTGTGGCAAGCTTTGATTAGTTTGAGTTGATCTTTCATTTAGAAACATTGGTTACTCAGGAATCCAATTTCCTTGTGGTCTACGTAAGAGCTAGGTGCTCATAGGTAATCAATAAGGGAGGTCTTTGGGTTTGATACACCTTTTGGTTGTCCTTTTGTTATCTTCTTGTGTCGATCTATCTATCTTCTCTTCCTATCCTTTACTTTATTGTTCTTTCATTTTCATATCTTAGATATAGTTTTAATTTTGTGCTTTTGTTTTTGTATCATTTGGTATCAGAGCCGAGCTTGATTTCGTTCCTACGAAGTTAATCTTGGGTCTAGTTGTCTTAGAAAATAAAAAATTACAAAAAAATTACCATTCACATTTTTGGTCTTAGGTCAATTTTTGAGTTTTCTTGTATTTCTAGTGTTAGATTTTTTATCCCTAACACTATTAGAGTCCAAATATCAAATTTGAGCTAAATCAGAGTTATATTGACCTTTTTACTAATGTTGAAAGCTTGGGTTGAAGAATTTTGAAGTAGATTTAAAATATAAAGAATTTGAGCTAAATGATATTTGGAATGTGTTTAGAATGTTGAAAAGTGTCTAGGTTCAAAATTTTAACTCATTCCAAGCTAAGGAGAAAAAGTTGTAAGAATTGGTGTTCTGGGAGAGATTGCTATCTTCATATAGAATATTCATCAAAAAGTGAGTGTTTAGTAAAAAAAGAAGAAATAAAAAAATTGTAAAAGTGTTAGTACTAAAGCATCTCCAAATGTTTCAAGAACATTCCAAGAAAAGAGGACAAAGGGGACCAATAGAGGGGCAAAAATGCCATTCCAAGAGGGCGGGGCGGCTGATCTGCGCCGACCTGCCCTTGACCTGTGTTGGAGCTACTGCAGCAGCCCAAATGCATGTCAAACCAGTAGTTGGGCTTCTTGGTGCAACCAAGGTGCACTGGGGATGCCCCCAAGCTGCTAGAGCAAGTCCCCAAATGCAGATTAACCTATTTTAATGCAAATCAAGCCTCCAAACAAATCTCAAGTTTTTTCATTCCATTTTACTCAAGGTTTGATTCCTACATTTCATATTTTTGATTCGTAAACTCTTCTTTTGATTATTAAACTACTCATCAACTAAATTCATCTACTAAGTTGATCGATTTGTTCTTGAGTCATATTCATTTCATCGTCCTTCTAAGTTATCCTATTTCTTTCAAGCTTTTCTCTTTTCGATTTGTTGTTTTTTCTTGGCTCAAGTCCGTACGTAATTATTTTCATATGAGTCTTTCAAACAATAATCCATTCTGACCTCAAGTCACAAATGGTACCAAGCAAACTCATTGGAGGATAAACGATCTTTCAATATTTGCGCCGCCAATTAAGAGACAACACAAAGGTGTGAACTTTGAGAGCTTATGAGGTTGATCTCCTGACCTTAACTTGTTTTTTGTTTTTGTTTTTGTTTATTATTTCTTTATTAGGTACCATGGATGACAACAACTCAAATGCTATCTTAGCAGCCCTTAAATCTCTCGATCATAAGATAGATAATATGTGTGGGAGGATGGATAATGATAGATCGTCTAAACTATCGTTACTCCAGCCTTCAATCTCCCTTGAGTGGACATGCTCCAAATGAACTTCAAGGTAACCAAGCTAACTCTTGCACTCTAGTAAATATGAAATATTATTGTAAGATTAGTAGCCAACTAAGTGTGAATGATAGCTTATCGTTAGGAGAGCCTAATGTCTCTTTACTTCTTGATAATGAAGTACAACTTGAGAGCGTCAATACACTAGTTGATCCTAATGATAACTAAATTAACTTTTCTAGTAAGATCGATTTGTGTCCACCTAGTGTTGAAGCCAATATGGTGAATGATGGTACATTGCCTTGTAAAATTTGTGTTGATCAACTTGTGTTTGAAACTGTCCCACCACTTGAGGATGTTTGTGATATTATTAATGAACCTCAAGTGAGTGATGATATCGAAAATGTTTGTCAAGTACCCTTTAAGCATGACTTTTAGGGAGGCTCCTATTGCTTGTTTGGCTCATAGGGATAACCATGTGTTTAAAACATCTTTGACACTTAATAGTTGTCTTTTAGAGAGTGAACTTGCATGCACTAAATCTTTTTCATGGATAAATCCTTCTCTCTTTAAGAACAATATCTTGTTTGAAGATGATAAAATCACTCCTAGTGGATTACCTAGTAGTATGGATAACATTGATGATGTATCTCATCTTGAGGGCTATATCCTATCTGGCAACCCACTATGGTGTGACAACATTTCTCCTAAGGATGGAAATCTCTTCTTTGAAGATGAGAGTACTTTTAAGGGAAAGGGATGTGAAGTTTAGGAAAGGGATGATCAATTGGGTGATGATAAATTTGATTTACTTGAATATTTGAGAAACCCAATTAGTGATTGTTACTATGAAAATGATCGTGGTTGTGATCCTTTATACGACCCAACCCTTGTTTGATAATAATGAGAATGAATTTCTAGATTCTTGTGATGACTTGAGTAGTGACTCCTTTGATGTTAATGGTGGTTTGTGTCCACTTGAGGATTTACCCCTTGAAAGAAAAGGTGTTACTTGTTTAGAAATTGTTCCTACTTCTTTGCGTGCCTCTATTGATGAGGATACTTATGGTGGTGATCATGAATCCGATAACTAGTATATGCATGAGGACACCTTAATTGAGGTTAATTTGTATGATACCTTTATTACCCTTTCTTTGCTTATAAAATTATAAATAATTATGTAGAGGGTAAACTTAATGGTGAAAATGGAACCTTTAGGGAAAGTGAGTATTTCTATGGCCCACGTTCTTGGTTAATTCTTTTATTTGACCCCAGTGACCTAATAAGATATGGTGATTTTCATACACCCAACGTGATGCTTGGTCTAGATGAAGAGAAAAGTTTAAATAAGAATGTTGGACCCTTCTCCATGGAAAGTCTTGCTTGGGGATTTACAATCCACTTGATAGACCCAAGTTGTGTATGGGAGGTATCTCCAACAAAGATGAGTGGTATAGAAGGGTTATGTTCTTATTGAGACATGGAACCCATGTGAGTCTTCATGAGAGGTTGATTGATTACCATGGTTCCTCTATCCTTTCCCGTTGTCAAAATCTCTTGAATGGCCAAGTAGTTTCTATATTATAGGGTTACACACCCTTGATTGATCATTTTGATACTTGGTTATATCTTATGTGTGTGCAACCTTGGCATGATGTTATGATTGATTGTGCTAACTCATGCCATGAGGATATTGTGTTTGTTTGTCCTTACTTTGATTTTGCAAGGTTCAGATCCGAGGTTGAATCCTTTTCAGAAAGAGAAAGATGATACCAGCCAAATGAGCGTCAACATTTTTTATCATCCAACTCGAGGTTGACACAAGGAGGTCCAAGCCATAATCATCCTAAGGATTCAAGAATGTACTTAGAGGACCTCTTTGAGCTTCTAATTAAATAATGTCGTATTTGGAAGATAGCATGGAGCCGAGGAAAGTCATGGAACAAGGAATAAAGAAAGCCCTTGTGGATGTTGACACTCAATTTTGACTTGTTCTTGTTCTTTAGTTATTTTTTTCGATGCTTCTTGGCCTAAATAATTTTTGAAATAATTCGTATTTTTATTCCTATGAATTTTGAAAAGAATGAAAAAGGAGGATTCATTTTTTCATATCTTAAATATTTTGACTAAATATGATTAATTATTTAATATCAAAAATCACACAAAATATTTTGATCATCCCATTCACTTTTTTTTTCTAACTTTGTTTTATTATATTTTTTAGACGATACTTTGTGACTAAATATATTTTTATAATATACATATATCCTTATCATTTATGTATGTATGTATGTATGTATATATATATATGTATATATATATATATATATATATATATATATATATATATATGTATATGTTTTAAAAGTGTGAAGGGTCGTAGAAATATTGTTTGAACTTTTTAGCCTTCACTAAAAGTCTCCGCTTTAGACAAAATCATCTTTTCACTATTTTTTTCTTTAATTATTATTTTATTAAATTAAGAATTTCTATAATATATAGGAAGAAAACTAATAAAATAAATATACAGAAAGAAACTAATAGTCCTAAAAATATGAATATTAAATTATATGAAAAAAATTAAAAATCCTACAATATATGTAAAAAATAGTTACTATATAAAGAGTTGTATTGTACTCATGCTTAAAAAGATAAATACCTAGCTGAAACATACCCTGCAAACACCTGTATAACTCTTGAGAGACTATAATAAAATTAACTACAAATCTTAACCAACACACAAATATAAATTGAAAATCTTCATCTAAAAGATACATTGAAAAATTCCATATAAAAGATACTGAGATTTTTGGAAGTTTCGGGGAATAAAATATTAAATCTATGTTAGTTTTTATCTATTAATAGATACATTGAAAAATTTCATATAAAAGATACATAAGATTTTTGGAAGTTTTGGGGAATAAAATATAAAATATATACTAGTCTCTATCTATTAATTTTATTTGAGAAAAAATAATAACGAAAAATTGTTAAAAAAATTAAAATACCTGAAAAACTTGAGAAAATTTGAAGGAAATGTGTCTTTTTAAGTCTTGAATGAAGGATTGATAACATTGGTCAAATTAAAGGGTCAAACATAATCAGAAAACTTGATTAAGTTAATTGTGGACTTGATTAATATTTTTAAAACTTTCT
Organism: Capsicum annuum; assembly: GCF_002878395.1. Lineage (NCBI taxonomy): Eukaryota > Viridiplantae > Streptophyta > Magnoliopsida > Solanales > Solanaceae > Capsicum > Capsicum annuum. Next base: position 18,699 of record NW_025884320.1, read on the forward strand.
AATCTTTTTAAAATTACAAATCAACCCAAACCCCTCTCCTTTCCAAATCAATCGTCTCTCGCCTCTCTCTTTCTCTTTTGACAGTCTCTCTCAATTCCCTCCCAACCAACAGTTTTGTAAAATTTCTCCCTTCAATTCTGGGCGACTTCAAGCTCCGGCGACAAATAGATGGATGCATTCCTTTTCGACTTTCAACTGTCAATCGACGTGACAAGCAACGTTCTCCAACGACAAAACTTATTCAAGTTCTTCGTCGTCCCATTTCTTCTTTCACAGGTAAAAAATATGGCTTTTTAGTTATGAAGAACAGAGGAACTTGAGCCAACTTCTCTTCTAGTATTGGTTGACAATTTTAATATTTCTTGCTTAAATTTAAAATGTGGACTGAATAAAACTCTAATTTCTGGCATTTCTTCTCTACTCTTTTCGGTGTGAAATATAATTTTTTGTTGTTATTGTAGATCTTGTTGTCGAATTATAGATTCGATTTGTTGGTAATTTTTGGTCACCATTGATGTTCTTAGTGTGTGTGTGTGTATTGTTGGTGTTGCTGGGTTAATTTGATATTTTTCTTGGTAAAAATAGTGTTGCAAAAGATAAACCATCAAACGCAATAGATGAACCATCTGGCGTAACAGATGAACCATATAATGCAATAGATGAACCATCTGATGCAACAGATGAAATATCTGATTCAACAGATAAAATATCTGATGCAACAGATGAAAAATCTAATGCAATAGATGAACAATCTACCAGATCATTCATCTATTGCGACAGATGACTCTTCTATTTGGGAGAAATATAAACAATATTGATCCAACAGATAACTTATTTTTCAATAGATGAGTGATCTATTCCAACAGATGAGTGATCTGTTTTTATTATTTCCAACGGATTACTCATTCACTGCAACAGATTGGTTGCATAGTACAACAGATAAACTACCTAGTGCAACAAATGAGTGATCTGTTTTTATTGTTTCCAATAGATTACTCATTCACTGCAATAGGTTGGTTATAAGTTACAACAACTAACCTACCTAGTGTAAAAGATGAGTCATCTATTTTTATTATTTCCAATGGATTACTCATTTACTGCAACAGGTTGGTTATAAGTTGCAACAGATAACCTACCTGGTGCAACAAACAAGTGATCTGTTTTTATTATTTCTAACGAATTACTCATCCGCTGTAATAGGTTGGTTATAAGTTGCAACAGTTAACCTACCTGGTGCAATAGATGTGTGATCTACTAGAACTGTTATTTTATTATTGTACATGTTAGATATACTATTATCCCTTTTTAATGATACATTATTCATTTATAAGCTATTTTATGTACCTATTATTTTTAGATTATATGACTCCTAAAAGTCCAAGTAAAGGACCAAGTGAAGCAGCTAGGCTACATCCACCATTATAAGAGCTTACTTTACAAGCATTATCTCAATTAGGAGCAGAATATGATGAACACGAGGAGGAGGAATGTTTCAAAAAAGATGATCCAAATGCTAATAGCCCTTCCACTGAAGAGTTGGTCAAAACCTTCAGAATTGATCGTTATCTTATGAGAATGCAGTGCGATGGTGCCATAGATTTAACGGGTGATTTCGTGGTTAATTCAACCATGGGAAAATCTTTCGACGCCTTCAAAAACATACTTTGAGAATAAATATTGGATGATTATATCAGGGATAGCTACTTTGGGAAATATCTTGATTTGCCGGAGGAAAACAGTGCTCGTTTCCAAATGAAAATGGTATATGAACTTCTCAAGCATAGATTTATGTATGAAAACAAAGATAAGATTGATGGGGTGTGGATAAATTACTGTGGCATGCCTGTTTATTTTGGTTGGAAGGAGTTTGCCATAGTTACTGGACTAAAATGTTATTCTCCTTCTTCATCTCAAGCTATACCTATTCTAACCTTAAAAAAACACCCCGTACACCTAAAAAAAGGCAAAGACATGTCGAGTGATCGTGATGACCTGGTGTCCATTGTTGGTCCAAGCTTCAAAAATAAAAGTTTGATAGAAGCATTGAAAGGTAAAAGAATTTCAAAGAAGCACAAGCAATTATTGTGTTTGGTTTGGTTTGTACATAATACCCTTTGGGAGAGAGATGTTAACAACAACATAAGCATTGGTTTAATAAAGCTCTCCGAGGATCTTAAGGCATTTAACAACTATCCTTGGGGTTATGATAGCTTCAAAATGACTGTCAAATATCTGTTGACTTCGTTAGCGCCAAAAATAGTCGACTTATATGGCTTTCCATGGGCTTTCATGGTAAATATTTCTTTTATCATGACATGATTTATTTTTTTATTCAATAATACTTTTGATTTATTGGTTTTATTTTATAGTCTTGGGCGTTTGAAGTCATTCCTTATTTGAGACAATAAGTGAACTACTAGGAAGAAGTTTTCTTTCCAAGAATTTTGAGATGGTTGTCGGCCAAAATTGATAAAAATATAAAATTTCTTGATCTCTTCAACCCCTCAAAGGATGCAGTAAGTATAATTATAATTAAGTTTTTATTTTAATTAATGATTTTTTTGAATGATCTAATCATCATTCTAATATATGTAATGATTTATGTTGGATTGTGCATCTGTCACTTGTTTAGATCAATCGAGAGTTGAAGATGCCATTTTTTTTTTACTTTATGGTCTGTGCAAGCTTTATCGGACCCTAAGGTCATTGATAGAATAAAAATAAAATTGTTTGGAGAAACAACCATTACAAGAAAAATAATTTTTGAGGATGGGCTTGTTGTTGTTAATGGTCTTAGTGGTGATGGAGCTATTGGTGGTGGTAGTGGTGCTGTTGTTGGTGCTAATGATGCTCCTCTTACAGTTTTTAAAAAAACCATTATGAGTATGATCATATTGGTTATACAGATTTTGCCTCTCCCTACGAATGTTCTGCATGCAAATGTCAAGACTGCAAGGTGAAACACAATATAGTGATTAATGCTATTAATGCATTACCTACTTCTGTAAAGGAATTGACATCTAAGAAGGGTGTCATTGTATCAAAGAGGATTTTATATCCATCCACTCTATTAGATATTAAGGCTAAAAGGAGAAGGAAAGTAATTTCCAAGGCATTATCAAGCATCCAAAAAACCAAAATTGCAACTTCTCTGTCCGTGTGTTACATTATTAAGAAATGTACAACGGCCAAAGAAGAGTAGCACGAGCTGAAGAAGTTGAATATATATAGTTTTTTCCAACTAACCAACAGACACATATCTGTTTCAACAGATGACACATTTACTAAAAATTATCAAACTGATATATACATTTGTTGCAACAGTTGACTAACCTATTGCATCAGATAAAGTATGTGTTACAACATATTTCTCGTCTATTTTAGCAAATCAAACAAATCTACATACCCCTTTTATTTGTGCCAACATATGACCTATATACTGCAATAGATGGGTCATCCGCTGGTTCGAATTAAACCAAGACTTCGTACCATTTCAGTTTTTCCAAATAGATGAGTCATATATTGTAATAGATGGTTCATCCATTGGAAATTATCATACAGATATTTCTTATGTTATAATTTATCTCAACAGTTGATTCATCTATTGCAACAGAAATATAATTTGCTTGGAACAATTTAAACAGGAGGAAGACCTGTTTGATTTTCTAAAATAGATGAGTTATCCTTTTCTATTTCTTTGTATCTCCGTAATTAGCATTGACCAATTCTGGTTTTCCATGTGGATTGCACTGTAGAAGCTACAGCTGAACAACATTGACAATATGCTACTCTTTTATGGAAATACGGAGAAATTGTACGCAAGCGACATTAAAGATCCACAATGACCAAAGCCGAATTATATAGCACCAGATGAAGAACAACTTGTCCATATTAAGTAGATCTTTATAGCTCAAGTCTGTTAAAGTAATAATCTCACCCCTCCTTAGGAATTCTTGGAATTAATACTTAAATTATTGATGTATTTATTAAGATCTGTACCCATAGCAATTTTCTTTACATTTCATTTATTTGTTGATTTATTTCATGTAATTTTTGAAGGCTTCAATTTATTTTATTTTGTCTATGAATTTTATTTTTTTCTTAGATTTGAACTTATTAATTGAAATGGAATACTAGATTTAAATATTGCAACAAATATTGTATTTGTTGCAACAGATGAAACATATGTTGGTCAATATCAAACAGATTTAGACATATGTTGCAACAGGTACGTAATCTATTGGAAATTATTAAATGGGTCTTCCCACTTTTGCAACAGATAGACTTAGATAGAAACATCAACATAATGCAATAGATAACCAACCTACTGCAACAGATAGACTCTGATAGATACATCGACATAATACAACAGATGACCAACCTATTACAACAGATAAACTATCTGTCAGAACAAGTAGAATATATGTTACAACAAATGAAAAATCTATTGCATTATAAAAATTCAACTTTCATTAGACATAAAAAATTGCCACTACATGTAAAATGAAGTGACTTGAAATAAAAAAGGTGGAACCTATCGACAGTGTTTATTTTAAACATCTAAAATAAAATAGGCATCAAGTAGACAATGTTCATTTTAAACACCTAAAATAAAATAGGCATCCAATATGTCAGTTTGGCACTTTTTGCCCTGTTGGCTGCTCGTATGTAATTCACGCAGCCAAGGTTCGTTGAACCCTAATTTTTGCTGACTTGGCACTTGATTTTGCCCCCAATAGTTATTTTTCCCCATTTTCGTATATATTTATCTTCTTTCTAAAATTTAACCCTAAATTCCTAAATCTTCTATTTCTTCTTCATCTTTTTTTCTATATCCTAATTCTTTAAATTCTTTCTATTTGGTTTTTTTGCATATTTTTTTAATTTTTCCAACTTAGCTTAATAATGTCGAGCTTATCTTTCACTACTTTTTATGATAAATATTTTTGATATTGTAAGTGTGGTCATGAAGCTCTATTGAAGACTTCTTGGATTCAAAAAAATCCAGGTCGTAGGTTTTTTACTTGTAAGATTTCAAAGGTAATATTTTTTTATTTAAGTAGTTGATTAATTTTTGACTTGTAATTATTTTGTAATTGTGTTCTTGTTTTTGTAGAAGTTGGGTGGATGTGATTACTTTAATTGGAATGAAAAATGACACCCTTCAAAAGCAAATTGTGTGGTCTGGGGTTTGTTGCAGAAAGTCAAGCTTTTGAAGAGAAACAAAATCGAGCAAGAAGATACTACATTATTAGCGTTATTGCTACTGGTTTGGTGTTGTTGGGCACATGGATATTCAAGCCTAATTGCTGAAATTTTTATGGTGGTATATTTATATTTGCTATTGGTTTGGTGTTGTTAAGGACATGGATATTCAAGTGTAATTATTGGAAAATATCAAACAGATTTAGACATATGTTGCAACTTGTAGGTCATCAGTTAGAAATTATTAAACAGGTCTTCCCACTGTTGCAACAGATAAAACTTAGATAGAAATATCAGCATAATGCAACAGATGACCAACCTATTGCAAGAGATAAACTATTTGTCAGAACAAATAGAATATATTTTACAACAGATGGACAATCTGTTGCATTGTAAAAATTTCAACTTTCATCAGACAAAAAAAATTGCCACTACATGTATGTAATGTAAAGTATGTAAAGTGAAGTGACTTAAAATAAAAAAAATTGTTATTTCATAGGCTCTTCTTTATACACACGCTCCAAGCGTCCAGTTAGTACCCCATAAGCCCAGACCTCTTACATGTTTGCCACAATGTTATTTTATAGAAAGGTCGTTGGCACATCTATTTCTATTCTGGTCAACAAACATTCAATGTGTGCAAGAGTGAGAGACCCGCACTTGGTAGCAGTTTTATTTTTTGGAAGGTCCATGTCCTTGTTTTGACCTACAAAATCCCATGACTTCTTCATCAATACTTCCGTTGGCAAATGATCCATCAGTTTACTCTGCCTCACCAAAATGAGGAACAACTCCAATAGTGGCTGCATATAGGTAAAAAAGCTCGACCTCATCCAAGGCAGGTAAGTTGCAGTCATAAACCTTGATCTTTTCCTTCTCGAGAAGTATTTCAACAGCCCAGTAATGTATGTCTTCCTTGTTTATGACTCCAAGAATCCTCTTTGCCTCGGTCCAGCTCTTGCCATGTGGATTTGGCCTTTCCCCTCTAATGTATTTTGTCATTTCTTCATCCAATTTGAACCCATAAAGTAATGAATGAAATCCCTCACCACCAGAAATTGATGCTAGATTACAGAGATAATCGTATCTATTCTTGAGATTTCTATAGAAATCGAGGTCCATTATCCTATCGGTAGCATTATAAGCTTTCAGGTACACTAATTGCCTGCCCCTCATGAGGTAGAAAATTTGTTCAATATACTATGATATAAGAATTCACTTTTAAAATAGGTTACTAATTGTAAAGAAGAAAAACATAGTGAAATATTCAATGAGTGGTCCACTATTGTAGAGGGTTTTCTGAATCTGTTCCAAATTATCCATCTAACGTAACTTATGCAAGAGATGGGTAATATGTTGAAACAAAAACACCACAAGTTACACCAGAATACACATATGTTGCAACAGATGACAAGTAGATTAGAAGGCTATGTTAGGAAAATTAAACTTATCCTGTCCACGTACTGTGCATGCATATCTGTCATACTTCTAAAGTCTTGGGAGGAAAAGGTATGGATGGGGAAATCTTGTGGGCCTTGCTTGGACAGTCTCAGATCCCTCTTCTCTTTGGCACCAGTTCTGTGTATATGTCCATCTTCTTGAATGGCCCCTAAACTTCAACAGCTTTTAAGAGGGAGGAGTCATAATTTTTTTGGATTTTCTATTGGGAAGTACTTGGCTAATTGATTTTTTTCCCTCCCAACCGCTACTGTAGGAGTGTATGGATTCCTCACCTTCTTAGATGGTATAACACCCCTCTTGGATTTTAATTCATCAACAACTTTAGCAATAACCTCTACTTTTTTAAAGAGTTTATCATGGCTGTCCTTGCACTCTTCACATTTGCAATAAGAATATGAGGGTGAAGAGGGGTGAGAGGGACCTGTGTAATGGTGAGAGGGACCTGTGAAAGGTGTGTTTTCAAACATATTTATTTTTTCTTAAGCATCAACATAATCAACATCACGACTGGCAGTAGCATCAGTATGCCTGCCACCAACATCAACTCTACCAGCAATACCCTCAGAAGAAGCACCCGGATCTATTGCAGTAGTTTGGTCATGAAGAGCCTCAACACTAGGCTGACCTTACCTAACTGCTCTTCTTATGGCTATCGCTTCAACCAATTCCTTCTTTATTAACTCTACTATTGGGTCTGCTATTGTATCAACACGACCTAGAGTAATAAAAGAAGTCATCCCCAACTCCTGCTCAGTAGACACGATCCATGGATGCACAACCTATAAAAAATAGATACATTTAAATCATATAATAATTTGCAGTCAGTTGGGTTACATGTTAACACAAATAACTTATGCAACAGATGATCTATCTGTCACAACAACTGAATTTTATATCACAATAGATTAATAATATATTGCATTTGATTACCCATCTGTTGCATAAGTTATTGTAGATAGGTAATCTGTTGAAGTGGGTTCAGAGAAACAGAGCAACAGATGGTTAATTTGTTACAAAATATTAATCTTTTAGCGTAACAAATTACCTATCTGTTGCACCAGTTGTAGTAGATGGGTAATCTGTTGCAACAGACGACCCATCTGTCGCAATAGATGGCACATCTGTTTTAATATCTTTCTTTGAGTTAAATTATTTTACATGAAAGAAGACGTACTGTATCATTCAGAGCGTTAAAGAGATCAACCTCCTTAATTTTTTATGTTGTTCTTTGCAGCCAACCACCTAAGGATCCTTAGATGAGAAACCTCATCTGAGTAATCCTTGAACAGCTTTCGGAGGTGAGGAATGGCTTTAAATGCCCAAGCCTAATAAATTTAAATAGGAGGCAACCAAAAAAAGTCATAGTAATCCTTCAATATAAATTAATGGAAGAGTAAACAAATAGTGATTAAACTTACCATGAAAGCCCAAGAAAAGTCGTATAATGTGATCGTCTTTGGGGATAACTTTGTCAGTAAATATTTGATAGTCAAGTAGTAGCTGTCATATCCCCAGGGATAATTGTTGAATTTCTCAAAATCATCAGAAAGCTTCAACAAATCATCTTCTATAACTTTGTTGACATCTCTTGCCAATATAACGGAATGGAAAAATCAAACTAAGTACAACTGCTCACTGTACTCCTTTGGTATGGTTTTATCCTTGATATGTTCTATCAACTCATTGTCTTTGCACCCATGTTTAACAATGTCTAACTACCCATTTATTTTTTCTTGCGTTTGTTGGTTTTTGTGGGTGATCGCTGGGACAATGCCTTACCACTATTTGATGGTGGTGGTTTGACTATCCTGCTTGCCTTGGTCCTTTTGCATGGTGTTTTCTTGGTGAGAGGTTCTTCTTAAAGATCACATCTCAAGCTCATCACTATCGCAAACTCTTTTATCCATCTTTTCCCCCTCCTTCGAATCTTTATTATCCCTATGTACTTGATCCTGTGCTTGAGAAGTTCATATACCATGATCATTTGGAAATAGACAGTGTGTTCCTCAAACAGCTCAAGAAAGAGTCCAAAGCAGCTCTTCTTAAAAAGTCCGTTTATGTTTTCATTCTTCATAATATTCCTTAATTCGTCAAAAGGTTTCCCCAACTAACATTTAAGAATAAGATCACCAGTTAGTTTTGCAGGGTCATCTATAGGCATCGCAACTTAAAACCTGCCAATACTAATAGTTTTGATAGCCTTATGCTAGGATTTCGATATTAATACACGTCCCATTGGTGATGCAATATTATCTTCTTTCTCACTTTATTCTCCCTCCTCTTTTTGTTTATCTTATTCTTCTTCTTCCTCCTCTTCACTTTTATTTTTCTTATCACCATATATAGACCCTTGTCCACCTCCCTCAATGTTGTTTTTATAACTTTTCTCAGCTTCACTTTTCCCTGACTGAGATTGTTCAGGAAGATCCTTCGAATCGCTCTGTACTATGTCCTTTTTTGTTAGGTGGTCAAAAGTTGACCCACTTTCACTTTCTTTTCTTTTGGGAGACATGTTTTACCTACAAATAACAGAAAAATAAAAATATCATTACAATTGATGTATGCATAAATTTTAAAAAATACATTACAAACACCACCAATACTGACATCACCAACCAATGCCACCAACAGACACCACAAACACCACCAGTGCCACTATGAAGACCACCACCACCACCACCACCATCATGACTACCAACACCACAAACACCATCCAATAATACCATGACAATCAACGGAATACTGCGACAAAAACTAGGGTTTTCTCGGGTTCTTCCTATGATTTTACTAGCAAAACTCAAAATTATAAATCCATTCTCAAAGATAATATAACTAAAAGTCTTCTTTTTCATCATTAACTAAAAATCCCTAATTTTTAGAAAAAAAATCAAATATAAAACTCTTCTCCAACCCTATTACCTACAAAGACAGAGAAAACGACTGACACAAGCGAGAATAAAGATAAATAAAATAACACCTATTTGGTCGAAAATGATAAGAAAATTGATCTGTTGTGAAGGGTTGAGCAATTTGTTGAGTAGTTGTTGTATGTATTGTTGAGAGAGAGAAAATAGCGAGAACTCAAGACTTGAAATGATGAAAGATTTTTCTCGCAAATAGATGATTTGTATGGATTGATTTGTATTTTGGAAAAGAATGACAAGTTTTGAAAATGTTAATTTAGTCCGAATTGATTTAATTATTTTTTAAAATTTTAAAATATATGCGTAATTTTTAATTGTCTCATCATGCAATTTCCAAAAGACTCAATTAAACTTGTATTTGACTCTATGAACTCACCCCTAGTCCTAGCTATTAATCAATTGATGTTGTAGTTGAACATATGAACTCAATTGAAATTGTATAAAATTAAATGTTCAATTTGTTGTAATAGATGAATTATCTATTGGAATTTATCCAACAGATTACGTCATCTATTGCAATAGATTACATATCTGTTGTAAAGTATCAAATAAGCACTGCCATCAGTTGCAACAGATGACCAAGTCGTTGGAAATTTTCAAACAGATATTATTATCTATTGGAAAGTATGACTTATATGTTTTAAGATCTTTTTTTATTATTATTTTAAATAAATTTAGGTATTATCTTGACAATAAGGTAATACGAATCGATTTAACTTAGAGTGATTGATCGACGACTCTGGTCGGGAGGAACACAATACCAACATCATGTAAAAAATTAAAGTTGTAGTTGACCGTATGAACTCACCCCTAGTCTATGATTAATTAATTTAGGTATTAGAGGGATAATGAGGTAATAAGAATCGCTTCAAATCAGAGTGATCATTCGACAACTCTATGACTGAGGAGGAACGCAATACCAATATCATGCAAGTGTCAAAAGACTCAATTGAAGTTGTATTTGACCCTATGAATCACCCCTAGTCCAAGATTAATCAATTTAGGTATTAGCTTGACAATGAGGTAATAAGAATCGTATCAACTTAGAGTGATCGATCGATAACTCTGTGACTGAGGAGGGACGCAATACCAATATCATGCAATTGCCAAAAGACTCAATTAAAGTTGTAGTTGACCCTATGAACTCACCCATAGTCCAATATTAATAAATTGAGGTATTAGCTTGATAATGAGGTAGTAAGAATCGTTTCAACTTAGAGTGATTGATCGACGACTCTATGATTGAAGAGGAATACAATACCAATATCATGCAATTGCCAAAAAACTCAATTGAAGTTGTAGTTGACCCTATGAACTCACCCCTATTCTAAGATTAATCAATTTAGGTATTATCTCGACAATGAGGTAATAAGAATCACTTCAACTCAAAGTAATCTATCGACGACTCTGTGTCTGAACAGGAACATAATAACAATATCATGCAATTACCAAAAGACTCAATTGAAGTTGTGGTTAACCCTATGAACTCACCCCTAATCCAAGATTAATCAATTTAGGTATTATCTTGACAATGAGGTAATAAGAATCGCTTCAACTTAGAGTGATCGATCGACAACTCTGTGACTGAGGAGGAATGAAATACCAATATCATATAATTACTAAAAGACACAATTGAAGTTGTAGTTGACCCGATGAACTCACCCATAGTCCAAGATTAATCAATTTAGGTATTAGCTTGACAATGAGATAATAACAATCGCTTCAACTCAGATTTATCGATTGACAACTCTATGATTGAGGAGGAATGCAATACTAATATCATGTAATTGCCAAAAGACTTAATTAAAGTTGTAGTTGACCCTATGAACTCACCTTACTCCAAGATTAATCAATTTAGGTATTAGCTTGACAATGAGGTAATAAGAATCGCTTCAACTCAGAGTTATCGATCGACAACTCTGTGACTAAGGAGGAACGCAATACCTACATCATGCAATTACTAAAAGACTCAATTGAAGTTGTAGTTGACCCTATAACTCACCCTTAGTCCAAGATTAATTAATTTAGGTATTTTCTTGACAATGAGGTAATAAGAATTTCTTCAACTCAGAGTGATCGATCGACGACTCTGTGACCGAGGAGGAACGCAATACCAACATCTTGCAATTGACAAAAGACTTAATTAAAGTTGTAGTTGGCCCTATGAACTCACCCCTAGTCCAATATTAATTAATTTAGGTATTATCTTATCAATGAGGTAATAAGAATCGCTTTAACTCAGAGTGATCAATTGACGACTCTGTGACTGAGGAGGGATGCAATACCAACATCATGAAATTGCCAAACGACTCAATTAAAGTTATAGCTGACCCTATGAACTCACCCCTAGTTCTAGTTAAATCAATTGAAGTTGTAGTTGAACATATGAACACAATTGAAATTGTATAAAAACAAATGCTCAACCCGCTGCAACAGATGACTTATATGTTGGAATTTATCAAATAAATTAAGTCATTTGTTGTAATAGATTAACTATCTGTTGTACATTATCAAATAAGCATTGCCATCTATTGAGACCGATGACTTATCTGTTGGAATTTATCAAATAGATTAAGTCCTCTATTGCAACAGATTAACTATCTGTTATAAATTATCAAATAGGTATTGCCATATGTTACGATAGATGACTGAGCCATTGGAAATTTTCATACAAAAATTGTCATCTGTTGCAACAGATGATTGAGCCATTGGAAAATTTCAAACAGAAATTTTCATCTGTTGCAACAGATGACTTATATGTTTTATGATTTTTTTTAATTTAAAGAAATTTTCTAATTTTTTGTCCGAGATAAAAAAAGATAAAATACTAAGGCGGTAAAAAATATTACTTGGTTAACTCAAAAATCTCCTCCTTGAGTAGTCTTATATTGTCTTTTCAATGTCACCGTCTCCTCGTTCCCCTCAAAAGTTATTAATGAATGTATAAAACCCATCTCTAGAATTCTCTCTCTTTCAGCCATAAATTAACCCAACTCATCTCTCTTCTTTATTCAGATTCAGAATTTTTTTCTCTCCTCATTAGGGTAATCACAAACACCTCCCTTTTTCCTCTCTTTTCTCCCTTCTTTTGCATGAGAACCCTTTTGGATCTCAACCGATCCCCCGAATATCTTTGATCGACTAAAATGGGTGTTTTGATCCCTTTGGTTTTTTGACATTGCGGGTATGATTCACTATTGATCTTTCCTTCTCATCTTATTTTTTGTATGTTATTTAAATTAAATATTTACATCTATTATTATTATTGATTTACACATTACCAGTTTTCTATTTATTGATAAATAGGGGTTTGTCTTGTTAGAACATGTGGTATTTGTGTTATTAATAGTGTTGAAATATATGGTGTTGTTTCTTTGTTATTGATGTTAGTGGTGGTGTTACAACAGTTTTCTCAACTATTGCAACTGATGAATTAGCTTTTGGAACTGACGGAGCAACTGTTGGAAGAAATCAAACCAGTAGTAAGGCTAGGTTGATTTATTCAAATAGATGACCCATCTGTTGAAATATGTCATCCATATATTTCTACAGATGCATTGCCTATTGCAATGGATGACTCATCTGTTGAACTAATAGGGAATCCGTTGCATCATATGGTTCATCTGTTGATTCATTTAATTTTGTGTTACCCTTTTGTAATGTTCTTTTTGTTCTTTTATTATTTGACATCAAATGTTTTTCTCTTGTTTGCAGATTAAAGGAAGTGAAACTGGATAAACTTTTGACCAACCAATATTAAAGGCTAGAGTAAAGATGGGTTCGGAGGAATAAACTGCTTGCAGATGGAACCACTTCATATGTGGGAGGTATGTATTACTGATCAACCTATCATGAAAACTCACATGCAGTACACTGATTTTATGAATGTTGGTTCTTTACCTATTAAGCCTTAATCTTTCAAACAAGATATGGCATTTTACAGTTAAGATTGTTAGGTTTGAACTGGTAAATGCTGAGGGACCAAGTAGGTGGTTTTGATACCCTATTATGGTTTGATAAAATTTTTCCTAATGTTTATGTGTCAAGTTTGGAGAAGGGTTCAAGTTTTTGGTGGTATTGTAAATGTTCAAATAGTGATTGGACTGATTTTAAGGGTTCATTGAACTTTTGAAAGGCCTCCAAAGCCTCGCACTTCTGTAAACAAGAATGGAAATATATATAGTTATTTCTCTGGTCCAAATTTATATGAATGGGTTGCTCAAGAAGACTATTTTACAGAAGAAGGTGATTGAAAGAATACCTGTGTGGGAACGGGTTGTGGTGGAGAAAACCACATATCAACTCAGACCTTATTTAAGAAGAAACATAGGGTAGGAAGAAAGTGTAGCGAAACTGGTGGATGAAATTGACATGAAAAATGAAAAATTGAATGAGCTGCAAATGTGAAAGTGTATCTAAAAATGAAAATCCATTAGTCTATTTTGAAAAGAAAAATGTTGAAGTGGACTGGAGCTGTGCACTTTGTCCGGGGACTACAACTAGCTAGCGTGGCCTGATTGAAGACCCACAAAGTGCAGGACCAGACTCTAACGTTCCATCTTTGCGTGCACCGATGGTGGTAAGATTGTCTGTCGGGATTGAAACCTAAACCAACAACTCCTAAAGTAAAAATAAGGGATCAAGCCAAGGTAGCAATTTTTGAAGTTAAACTTGTATCCCATGCCTTCAGTTTATGACTCTGGTTAGGTCAAAGACAGTGGTAACAACAAGGCATGGGATTTCTACCCAACTTCAGACCTTTTTGTTTCTACTACCATTGAATTGATCAGAACCACAAACAGAAGACATGAGATGCAAGTTAGACTTCAGAAATTGACGCCTTGGCTTCCCTTATTTTTACTTCTGGAGTTGTTGGTTCAGGTTTCATTCTTCACTAAAAATCTTACCAATCCTCTGTGCTCACCAAGCTACTTTCTTAGAGTTTTGGTCCTGCACTTTGTGGGTCTTCATTGAGGCCATGCTCACTAGTCGCAGTCCTCTTGAACATTTTTATTTTTTAACAACGACTGATGGATTTTAATATTTGGATACACTTCCATATTTGAAGTTCATTCATATTTTTTTTCTCTCAAGTCAATTTCATTGGCCAGATTCGCTAGAAGTTCCTTACTTGCTTCCCTGTGTTTCCTCTTAAACAATGTCTGAGATGATATATGGTCTTCTCCCCCTCCCCCTTCCCACATATGTATTATTCTAAGCACCTTCTACTGTATAACAGTCTCCTCGAGCAACCCATCCATATAAATTTAAACCAGGGGAATTTCTATTATTTTTTCATTCTTGTTTGCTACAGTGCGAGGATTCGGAGGCCTTTCAAAAGTCCATTGCACCATTAAAATCGGTCCAATCACTATTGGATATTTACACTGCCACTAAAAACTTGAACCCTTCTCCAAACTTGATACGTAAACATGAGCAAAACCATCATTAAATTGGAACAGGGTATCGACACCACCATCTTGGAACCCTTCGGCCTTATCAATTTATACCTACCAAATTAAACTGTAAAATATAGGATCTTGTTTGAAGGATCAATATCTAATCGATAAAAAACTACATTCACAATATCATTGTACTTTATGTGCGTCTGTCACGATAGACTGGTCAATAATACATAACTTCCACGCATAAAAGTGGATCTATTCATCTGCATGCACCTTATTCTTCCTACTCTATCAATGTCAGACAATGTTTATTCACTTGCACGTATCTAATGGCAATTAAAAGAGAGGTGAACAGTCATGCAATTTTATCTAAAACATTTAAAATAGCTGATGAATCAAATACCCCATTTATTGCAACTGATGAATCAACTATTAAAAAAAATCAAAATATCTCCTCCAACAGATGGTCTATCTATCATAACAGATAATTCATATGTTGCAACAGATGTCTCATCTGTTGCACATACAGACCATTTGTTATAACAGATAGTAAATTATTCAAAACAACTAATGAATTAAATTTCCCATCTATTGCAACTGATGAATCAGCTGTTAGAAGAAATCAAAATATCTCCTCCAATAGATGCCATCTGTCGCAACAGATAATCTATGTGTTGTAACAGATGTCTCATCTGTTGTACATACAGACCATCTATTGCAACAGATGGTAAATCATTCAAAACAGCTGATGAATTAAATTCTCCATCTATTGCAACTAATAAATTAGTTGTTAGAAAAAATCAAAACATCTTCTCCAATAGATATTCCATCTGTTGCAACACACAATCCATATATGCAATAGATGTCTCATATGTTGCACATATAGACCATCGGTTGTGATAGATTGACGATATATTACAACAGCTCAATAATAATGATTGTTATTAAGTCTCAAACCATTTTGAAAAGCTGAGAAGTTTGAATGTAAAAGAAAAAGTCACGACTTTTCATAGAAAACAAAAAGGCAGCAGTTTGAATGTAATTAATACAATGGAGCTGAACAGTCGTGCCTTTTTACCTAACATATTCAGATTCAATCCTCTATAAATAGGTTCCTTGTTAATCTCCATTCCACTTCACTTTTATTTATTTTTTGCATTTTCTCTTTTCGTATTACATTTTCAACCACTTCTATTCAAAGAGCATATTCCTTTCTCGTTGAGGTAAGTTTTTTTTCTGTGTAAATCTACCAGTCGGTAGTATATGTTGTATTACATTCAGACTCTTTTCTTTACTTTTGTGTTTATATTTTTTGTAAATTCATGCATGTTCTAGATATGGCTGATCCTATTTGGGACATTGCTAGTCTGTACGACACCGTGCAGGAACTTCAGAGACAGGTTAATGACCTGCAGAGGGAGTTGATCACCGTGAGAGCAAAGATGTTTAGAGAGATACAAAGGCTGATGAGGGCCCTGCTGCTGCCGGTCAATTGGTCGACTGACAATAATAATAATTATGATGATAATAATAATAATTAGAATGTGTTTTTTCTTTATGTATTTTAATTTTTTTATATCGGATCTATACCAAATGTATTTTATTTTCATTTAATGAAAAAATTATTTTTAATTGACTTTGATTTTTTAATTCTTATTCAATTTTTATTTTGTCTATTTCTTATTCTAAACATACATGTTAACATGTCGATGGTTGGAGGTAAGGAATAATTTTGAATCCAGTAGCAATAGAAATTTTGGCTTTTGAGTTCTTTCAACAGATGGACCATATGTTGGTACAAATTGGTCATCGGTTGGGTTTCTGTCAACAGATTATCCATCTGTTGCGACAGATTTGTCATCTGTTGGAGGAAAATATTCCATTTTGATGAACTATATTATGTTCTTCCAGCTAATGTCCATTTGTTGCAACAGATAGATAATCTGTTGAAAGTAATTGTGGTATGCAGTATTTAGTTCGTATTTCACCTCTTTTTATTGATGCATAAGTTATTAAAAAAGATATTTTATATATAATAAATGATAACATTATGTTCATAACTATGAATTAAATATATAATAGTCCATAACAAACAGCAACACAAGTTATTCCAATTACAGCGATCATGGTGGATTACGATTCGGGCATGTAGTTCTTCTGTGACCAGCACGCTTACATATGGAGCACTTGTTTCTTCTTGATGGAAATGATTCTCCAACTCCACACCTCCTCTTATATGATTTTCTTTCCGATTTGATAGTGCTTGGGTCAATATATGAAGGAAGTATTAATCTCCCTAAAAGCTCTGCAGGAACAACCCAAAATTCTTCGAGAGGCACCGGAGTAATATGCCCACTATATGACATTGTATATTTTTCCATCAAATAATATGGAGAGGAGTGCTCATAAATTTTAGGTCCATATTTTGCACCGTATTGAGCTCGTAACACTTCCATAGCATGTGGACAGGGTATTTTGTCCAAGTCAAAAACTCTGCATGTACAAGATCTTGTTTGAAGATCGACCGTGGCAACATCACCATCAACGATGATACTGAATTTGTAATTTGCTATTTGATGAGATAATAACCTATTCCCCAGACTCATGTTCGTTGATATTATTTTTTTCCATTTCTAGAACAAATGGGGTTTCTGCGTCCTCGAACTACAAACACCTTTCGTTAAAAAATTATCCATACTTCTTGTTTATTATTTTAAACAGAGACTTAATGGGAAATTCTCTTTCATCGCCAAACAATAAATTCACCGATTCAGCTATGTTTGACATCACAATATTATACCTATACAAAAGAATCACTTAGTACGACATCATACAAAACTTGTAACTCAAACAAGACACTAAATTCATAAGAATGTACCTATTTGCTGGATCGAATGCTAGGCTCTATCTCTCGAAACCAACACGTACGAGATGTTCTACTGCCTAGGGATGCATATCTACTATTTGATTAAAATGGTCTAAAAACTCCTCTCTACTATATGCTTTAGTTGCTCCATAAAAAAAAGGGTCACGACCCTTTCATTGTGAAAGTTGGTTCGAATATTCTCTCCAAGATGCCTGACGCAACAACCAAAGTAAGATGAAGTGAAGAAAATTGAACCCATCTTTGAAATACTTAGATGCCTATCTGAAATAAAACACAAATATTTGGTATCCTCTATGCAGTTTCATAGTTTTTTAAAAAAAAAATTCATAAGGGGCATCAAATTCCTTGTCCGCTACACAAAAAGCGATAAGAAAGATGTGATTCTCTGCATCCCACGCCACCGCCGCTAGAAAAACTCCATTATACCTGCTCCTCAAAAAGGTATCATCGACGACTATGCCTTTTCTCAAATGTCGAAAACCTTGAATCCAAGCACCATATGATACAAAAAAGTACTGAAACCTTCTATTTTTATCAACATGCAACACCGTCTTACTTCTGAGATTTGTGGACTCAAGCATATAACGGTAGGTATCCAAGAATACATACCCATGCTCGTGTGTCCCCCTAACCAAGTCCTTGACAATCCCCATGGCCATATATATCTTTCAATAACAGATAAAGATACCCAATTTTGTAAGGAGTTAATTGGCCATAACCCTTTTAGAAGGGCCTTTGCCATCGGGGAAACTATTCTTGAAATATTCACCGAGGACCTTTGACGTGGAGTGAGGATTTTGTCTCAAGATGTGCTCTGAACCACATGTGTGATAATTTTTATGTTTACGAATGACGAACCTGTCAGAACTTAAGTACTTCACCCTCTCAACTACCACTTACAGTTCGGATTAGAACATTTGTCGCAAAAGACATTCCTCAAATTAATCACTTTCTTTATTCTGAAATCTTTTTTCAAGCAAGAAATAAACAAAGTAGTAGATAGTTTTTTCTTGTCCTTGAATGAAATTTCGTTGAAAAAGCCGGACCCATCGTCTTGAAGATTGCCAGATTGTGTCAATCAAGAAAAACTGCCCATCGTATAGTTGGATCAAGGAGCATAGGTATTTGATCATCATCTGAAATATTCATGTCTAGATCATCTAACCTATCATCAAATATGTCTTGTTGTTGATCTTCGTCTACATTCTGGTTCTCATTCTCTCTCGTCTTTTCAACCATGTACACCCTTAACACCAGCCTGGATGAATCACTAAGATAAGCACGCAGTCAAACCAGCTCGGTCATCTTAAATGATAGTACCCTCTGATTTTCAAAGGAACTGTGCATGTAGCTGATGTCAAGTTCTTCCGATTGACAATTCAGTCCACAATAGCTGATGATTAAGTTCATAAAATCATCATACAAAATATCACTTTAGACTATCATAGCTATCACCTCTAGCATTTCACCCTCATTTCAATGCCATATATATCGATTACTCTTCTCGACCATTGACCATGACAATCCCCCCTATTGTTATTGATTCCTTCATAGTGCTACCTAAATAAAGTCATTTGTTAAAAAAAGTTAATAGTGATTTTATA
>NW_025884320.1:41184-56099 GCF_002878395.1 Capsicum annuum
TAAAGTCATTTGTTAAAAAAAGTTAATAGTGATTTTATAGTGCCGTACATGAATACCAAAAGATGTGTAGTATATCACAAAAAGTGAAAAATAAGTTACAACAGGTAAATGATCAGTTGCAACAGATTACTTACTTGTTAGGATTCATGTTAAGCTCCTGAAACTGATTTCAATAGACGAGTCATCTATTGTAACAGGTGAATCATATGTTGCAACAGACTATATATTTTTCAGAATAGATGAAGCACCTGTTGGGATAGATATTACAGTACTAAGGAACCTTTGAAGCTAATTCCAACAGATGAGTGACATGTTGCAATAAATAATTAACCTAGTGTGGCAGATAACTTACCTATTGCAACAGACGACGTGTCTGTTGGAATCAAGTTTTGGTTCTATTGAATAGGTTACTAATCTGTTGAAATAGATATTTATCCTGTTGCAATAGATGACACATCTGTTGGAATCGAGTTCAGGTTCTGTTGTAATAGGTTACTAGTCTGTTGCAATAGATATTTATCCTATTGCAACAGATGGGTTATATGTTGCAATAGATGACCCATCTGTTCGATTCATATTATGAAAATATAGAACCATAAACATGAATCCAACATATGAGTTTTCCGTTGCAACAGATGGATCATCTGTCACAACAGATGATTGATCTATTTAAACGGATGGCTCTTATGTGCATTCATGTTCGTGTGCTATCTATTATTGAAAAACTACACAATAGCAGTTACCCAGATGACAAATTCAACTAAAAATCATAAATTGACTTACCAAAGTCTCCTATGAAGTAATGCCAAAGTGGAAAGTGATGTATGAAATAAAATTTGACCTAAGAAATTGGTCAAATAGCAGCAGTAACGGTAATAACAACAACAACAACAATGGTTAACTAGAAGAAGATGAAGATGATTATGAAGTATAAGATGATAATAATGAAGTAGAGATGATGAATAAAGCAGCAGCAACAATGAACAACAAAAATCACTAAGAGAGAGAAAACAACAATGGATGAGAAGAGAGAGAAACACGCCTTTTCCCCCTTCGTTTCCCGTTATATCAACTGACATTTGGATCAAAGTGTATATTTAAAAACTTATTGGTTATTTTCAAATTTTCTCAACTTTCTTAATCCATAAGTAATTGTCACCTCCACTCAATTATTAAGACTTGAGTCACCTACACCTTATTTTCAAACTCTTTTGTCACCTACAGCTCAAAGCCCCGAAAAACTTGCACATAACCTACTTCAACGAACCAATTCGTGTTCGTATAAATAATATGGTAGAATTTTGATTAATTTTTAAACTATAATTTTTAGAAATTGTGATGTAGTTAAAAATCGTCTTTTTACTATCTTTTTCTTTAATTATTATTTTATTAAATTAAGGACTTTTAATAGATAGGAAGAAACGTAATAAAATAAATAAATGAAAAGAAATTAATGATCCTAAGATATATGGATCCTAAAATATATGAAAAGAAATTAAGAATCCTAATATATATATATATATATATTACCTATATAAAGAGTTCTGTTGTACTATTCTCGAACACACATACAACGGATCTTTTCAGAGGTAATTCTCTTTTGGTCGTTTTTTTGTAAAAGAATTATAAACGTGTTGATATATTTGTCCACGTATGCATATGTCAAAGTATCTATATTGATCTGTGTTAATACTCCCCTCATATGCAATTATTTATGATTTGATTTTTGAAAAAATTTCATAAAAGCACAACTTTAGTTTGAAAATTACTAAAAATCCCTTCAGTTTGAAAAAAATTACACATATCCTAACTTTTATTAATTTAGGTTAAAAATTGAAATACATCCTAAAAATTTTTTTTTTTAATTTTAACTTTACCAAGTCTTCCTACATTAATGCCAAATTTTTGGTCACAATTTTATCCCATAATTTTCTCTTCTTCTTCACATTTTTTAATTAAGATATTTTTTCTCCTAAATTCATCTTCACTTTCTTCCTATTATGCTCAATGGTTTTTCTCAAAAATCAAATTAAACAACAGCATATCCCTTTAGCTCACCCGATTGATTGTTTGGAGTTTCGTATTAAAGATGATGATGTTTTTTGTGCTCGAGTTATGGGTAAAGTTACTATTTCGGCGAAGAAAATTATCCCCGATGAGGTTATTTTCGGCTGGTTTTCCGTTATTGGTATTTCAGGTAAACCTTCTAATCCAATAATATTTTCCTGAGAGAAGTAAAAAATCAATTGGAACCTCCAACAAAAGATGATACGGTGACCAACGGATTTAAAGTCATTTATCTTTCTGAGGAAGAAAAAATGCAACTACACCCACCTTGAAAATACTCTCTAATCATCAAGTTACTGGAGAAAAAAAATTGTGCATCATTATCTCAAAACAAAAATTCAAGATCTATGGAGACCTTCCGAGCAATTTCTTGTATATGTTGTTCTCTATTTTTGTTGTTATATGTATCTCTTATTTTTTACGTTTTAGTGAAATAGACATATTAAATATACATGTTAGTAAAATTAATGATATATATTGTGTACGAGTTTGTTTAATATGTATCTCACACTATTTTTCGTTTTGATTCAAATATTTATACCAAAGATACATATTCT
This sequence comes from Capsicum annuum, assembly GCF_002878395.1. Lineage (NCBI taxonomy): Eukaryota > Viridiplantae > Streptophyta > Magnoliopsida > Solanales > Solanaceae > Capsicum > Capsicum annuum. The sequence continues at coordinate 43,809 of NW_025884320.1, forward strand.
GTAAAAAAAATAGATACATTTTAATCTTTTGTATGTCTGGTTCTGTGTTATTGTAAATTTATGTATCTCTGGTTATTTCAGATCTGGATAATTTCAGGCTTAGATACATATTTACACATACATAATACTGTTTCAATATCTTGTATCTATTGTCATCTGTTTAAGTTTTATATGTATCTCTTGTTTTTAAGTTTTAGTGAAATCACCATACTAAAGATATATATTAGTAAGCTTAAAGATATATATAGCATATGAGGGTTATGTTATATTTATATGTATCTAGCATTATTTTATTTTATTTTATTTTATTTTAATTTTTTATCCCTTGTACGTTATATCATTAATCCAAACGTTGAAATGATGTAACAACACTGATATGTTCATTGCAATTACTTCAAACAAAATCAATAAAAAATAATAAAAAGATCGTAGGAATCGTTTATAACTGAAAACAAAATATGGAAGAATTTTTGTTTAAAAATGTGGAATAACAAGAGATACATATATATACACCAAATTTATATACAAGAGTGTTTTGTTACATCAATATATATATACAAGAGTGTTTATTACATCAATATATATATATATACAAGAGTGTTTTGTTACATCAATATATACATACAAGAGTGTTTTGGAGAATAAGACTCCAAAGTCACTACTGCTACGGACTCCTAATTTAAAACAACTGCACCACTCATTCAAGTAAAGTCCTAATAATAAACAACTACATACAAATAGACATTCACTAGAACACCTACGTTACATTATCTTTACATAAAGTATATCACCAATAAAGTCAAAAAAGAGTTATTTGGTTAGTGTATTTATTGAGATTCTTGATGTCACTTATCTATTTGTTCATAAGTCGAAAAAACTAAAAATATTACGTGAAATTTAGCGTCTGTTTGTATCTATTCAACATTCTTCTTTCCTTTTTCTTAAACGAGAATAATATTAAGGAAAAATTACCTAAAAGAATCTGTAGGATGTATCTCACGCTTGTTATATGTATTTTCAACGACAATATGTTAAAAAATTAAAATGTATTTTATCGTACTACAAAATTAATGAGAGATACATATATGTACAATCGTGCACAATATGTATCTTTAACACTACAAATATGTATTTTTGGTATGCTGATATCACTAAAACTAAAACATCAAGAGATACAAATATATCCACAACCCGAACCAGAGATACAAGATGAAGGAAAAATGCATCTAGTTAGACTAAATATATATCTCATCCTACTAAAAATAACAAAAAATAGAATTATCAATTTTATGTTAAATGCATAATTGAATAAACAAGAGACAAATAACTACTTTTGTAACGTTAAACAAGATACAAATTTTTGTAACGTTAAACAAGATATAATTTTTTTTGTCATATCTTTTTTCGTATAAATAAGACACAGATCTTTTTTGTCAAATCAATTGCAAAGAATGCTCAATGGCGTACCATGCCATAACTGAAATAACAGTACACTTGCCCTTATAGATTTGCCCAACCTTAACTTCACTATTTTTGCAATCTGTAATGATCTTGTTCTCCTTCATATCGAATAACGGCAACAAAATGGGTTGGGTGATTATGGTATAATATCGTTAATTCAAATGGCAGAATGGCGTAAGAACACTAAAATATTCATTGCAATTGAAGAAAGAAAATCAACAAATAAAAAAAAAGAGGTCCTGTGATTTTTTTTATGGAACGTATGAACTTTCATTGCAATTGATGAAAGAAAATCAACAAATAAAAAAAAAAGAGGTCTTATGAATTTTTTTTTGGTGGACCGTATGAAATAAAAAAAGAGGTCGTATGAATTTTTTTTGGTGGACCGTATGAACTTTTTGCAACCTGAAAACTGATTATGAAAAGGTTCTTGTTTAAAATGGTGTAATAACAAACTAATTACCATATATCATGGGATATTATTTAGTTTTTACCATAATTAGTTAGGTTAATTGCTACAGTAATGCTTGTTTAGCTGTTACATTCCTTAAAACATGCTAAGTAATTTAACTAATCCCTTAAAACATGTTAATTATTTTAACTAATACATATATCTGTAGGACGTATCTAATTTAACTTATATGTATCTTTAAAGGCTAAATGTTTTGATTTAATGAAATTTTGAAAATAGTTGAAATTTTTAGTAAATACTAGTAAACATATCGTTATACATACATACATATATATATATATATATATATATATATATATATATGTAATTTTTACTTTATTTTTTCTCTATATGATAGAGGGGGCGACCTCTAGAAATTGGACTAACGATCATTAGCCTTTTAAGGATAATTTCCTCTCTGAAATTATTTTGCTCTCTTTTCTCCTAAAGTTTGTATGGAATTTGATATTTTTTGTCTTCCTTAATCTTCTGTAAAAATGCAATATGATATAATTACTAACTAAAATCCAATTTAATTGTCATGATGAGATTTTGCTATATTTTTGCTGAATTTACTAATTTTGATGGAAATATATTTTTGTAATTATTTTTTAATGAGTTTTGAAGGTGCGACTTATAATAGTTTCATCAATCTTAAGTCTATATTATAGATGAATATTCGGTTGGACTATCAAAAATTCTTTATGTAATGATTAGATTTAATCATATTATTCTAATATCTCAATATCATATTGTTTTGCTGCAGTTTCTGAGAAACTTTTTATGTCAAGGTTAGACTTAATAGTGTTATTCTCTAATATCATATTGTTCTTTTTAGTTTTTGTTCTGTTACTATCTGTTGTTTTTTCTACTTTATACAAATGGTAAATGAATGTTTGGTTGGACTTTGAGGAATTTTTGTGTAAAAGTTAGGGTTTAACTTGTATTATTCTGATAGGTTATTGTTTATTATTTTTCCTGTTTAATACAGATGATAGATGTATGTTTGGTCGGGCATTGAAAAATTTTGTATAAAAATTAGATTTAATCATGTGTAAAAATTTGCAACTTGCAACCTTCCATTGGGACCAAGATTGAATAGAACATTAAAACTATCACCTCATATACTTAAAATCATTAGAATTTAGGATAGGAACATGGATTTGTTAAAAAATGGACTTGAGCAATTAAATGAAATAAAATACTAGAAGGAACAAGAGATAAAGCGAATTTTCTCAAAGTATATTGATGCTTCACTCTTTAAATTATAAGGACTGATTCTATTGTTAAAGTTGTAGTAGTCTAATTCTTTTAACTATATATTATAAAATAGGAGAATTGTTAACAAAATAATGAGAATAAATTTACCATTTAAGGCTTAGAACTAGCAACTTTTCATTCAGTTTTAATGCAATTCACACTGTTTTAATATTATTTGTATTATTTTAAAGTAATTTTACTTATTAGAATGAAATATGTGTACAACATAGGTATAGTAAATCTTTTCTTATTAGAAGTCATCAAAATTAATGACAATTGATACCCTTTTCATTAGTTTAAGAATTCTAAATCAACTAAAGTTGATTTTAAGAAGATTTATAAAATCTAGAAATAAATATGAATCGTTAGAATAAAAAAATATAAGAAGTATCAAATTTTTAAAAGTTTTTAGTAAGTAGTCAAATATTTTGTAAAGATTTAACTTTAAAAATAAGAAAAGATTTTAAATTCAAAAAAAATAATCGTACTACAAATATGATTCAAATCGATTCATCTTTCTTAGCCTCAAGCAGCAAACAAAAAAGGTACTGCATGGCGATCTATTAACTACTTGAAAATTCTAATGGTAAAATATATAGGTGCTTACAACAAAATGTCTTCATTGCAGATTTCCACCCCTAGTGAAGACATTTTGTGATAAGTTGTCACAAGTGTGATGACTTATAACCAATGTCGTCAACCTTAAGCAGAAAATCATAGAATCCACCCTTTTGTGACGACATTTCGTGACGACTTGTCACAAGTCTGGCGACTTGTCACGAATGTCGTCAGCTATTCTTTTTCAGCAATTAAAGGAAGTTTTTGCAAGGGTATTTTGGTCTTTTACCATCTTTTGGAGGCCCCTATATATATGAGAATTCCCATCTAAACCTTAATTTCTTCATTCTCTCTTCCAATTCTCTTAAGAAATATATCTAAGATTTTTATTTAAGGACATTAATCTTCTAAAAATCATCCATAAATCTTCAAGATTTCTTCAAGAATCAAGTTTCTCATAGTGTGAGCTTCGAGGATCATTTATTACAAGTGCGGATAGAGTCTCAAGCATTAGAATTCATCCAATTTCAAAGATTAAGGTATGTGGGGTTTTGAACAAGAGCAATTCTTTCGTTCTTGTTCCCAAATCTTTGATTTCTGTCATGGATTTAAATGATTTTGCAAGTGGGTTTATACCCAAATTACTTTATCATGAGATTATGAGAATATAAATTGTTCAAGCTTTGTTATACATAACTATTTTGCTATTTCCAAGTTATGACTTGATATTTAATATTGTGAATTTCATATTTCTACCATGAGTTGATATTTCAAGTGCTTTTAAGATATGTGTCAAGCTTTAAGCTTCCTTGTGAAAAATTAGATTATTGAGTATATTGATTCATGAGATTGAGTTGTTACAATGAGTCTTGATGTTTCCTCAAAGTTATTGATGTTGCCATGATTTAATGAATTGATACATTTTAATATTGAGAAAGATTGATTTGATTTGAGTCAAGTTAGGAATTCACAAATTGATTATGATTTGATAAATGAGAAAGAGATTTGATTTGGTCTTCATGATAGACCCTTGTGATGTTTGTGGTAGATTTCGTAACGCGTTCTGAACTTGTGTCTGGGAGTAGTATTTAGCACCGAGTAGGAAATTTGGTATTTCCTCCGAAACTACGTGCCACCGTAGAATTGGTATTGATATTTCTGGGCTAGAGGCCGAGTATAAGATTGTGATCACTAAATTGAGGTTGTACTCCCTAGAAAGAGTACGACACTCCCACCAATGTAGGGCTCTCTCCTTAGGAGGGCAAAATGTTGGACTCTATGTAGCTCACATGATTTATGTTGGTTATAAGAACCTTTCATGTCCATAAGAGTTGAGTTTCTTGAATTACCGAGTCACTTCGAGTCTTGAGTTGAAGAGTTGAGTTATTTATGATTATTTATGAGGTTTTTATCCTATGATTTATTTACTATGAGATCATGAAAAGTATGTTTCAATCTAAGTCAAGCCAAGTGAGCCATCATTGTACATATGCATATTTTTATGAAATTGACGATAATATTTGCATTGTTGCATGCAACCCCACATACTCAATACATTCTAAAGTGTTGACCCTATATTTTTCTATGGGCTACATTTTCTCGTAATGTAGGTTTAGGTACTCAGTCCCAGCAGCGTTAACGATATTCGAGTTCCTCAACTACATTCCCTCAGTGGTGAGTCCTCATGGTTTGAGGACCGTGTCTATATTTTTGGTGATATCATTCTGTTGTTATGACTTTCAGTACTGTTTAAGTTAGTTGGGGTTTGTCCCAATGGCTCCTTGATTTTGATGTATAGAGGCTTTGTCAGACTACAGGGTTGGTATGTACAGACATTCAATATATTTTGGTTGTACAGTCTAGTATTCTCTAGTATTTCTCTTAAACTCGATATGGTATATCTCTTTGTTGTCATGACTATTGTTAAATTAAATTCCTTAAGGTAGTGTCTGGCTTCGAGGGTTAGATTAGGGCTACGTGTATCCCTAAGCACCGTGTGGCATCTCGGGATAAAATTTTGGGGTGTTACAAAGCTTAGTATCAGAGCCTAAGGTTTAAGGAGTCATAGGGAGTCTGACTAGCCGTGTTACATAGAGTCTTGATCATTGGTGTGTAGTGCACCACATCTATGAGCAAGAGGCTATGAAACATTTTAGGAAAATTTATTTTTTTCTTTCTAAAGTTTATCGTTCCTACAACTGTCTCTTTATCTGCGATTAACTCAAGCTCTCTTATAGCAGAAAATGCCTCCTCATCGAGATCGTAGAAACAACAAGCAACCTTAACCTGTTGATCCCCTGAACGAGCATGTGTCTCATGCAGAATTTTGGGCAGCTTTTCAGGCGCTATCCCAGGCAGTTACTGCCAATGCTCAATCTAACACCCAGGCTATTATTCTGCCTCTACAAAAGAATAATTCTGTTGCAGCTCAAGTTCATGAATTTATACGGATGAATCGCCTGAGTTCTATGGTTTGAAGGTAGGTGAAGACCCACAGATATACTTGGATGAAGTGAGAAAGATCACCCAGATTATGCATGTGAATAAGAAGGAGAGTGTTGAATTGGTTTCCTATCGAATGAAAGATATTGCATATGATTGGGTAGAGATATGGAAGATGAGTAGAGGGGAGGATGCCGCTCCCATGACTTGGCAGTTATTCCAAGATGCATTCTTGGACAGATTCTTTCCTCTTGAGATGAGGGAAGCAAAGATATAGGAATTCATGAATTTGAGACAAGGCTCCATGACTGTTAAGGAGTATTATCTTAGATTCAATCAGTTATCCAAATATGCTCCTAGTATGATGGCTAACTCCAGGACTATCATGAACAAGTTCATGACCGGCGTGTCGAGTTATGTTGTGAAAGAGTATAGATCTACTATACTTAATAGGGAGATGGACCTTTCTTGGTTGATGATACATGCCCAACAGATTAAAGCTGATAAGGTGAAGGAGAGGGAGAGAGTAAGAGGGAATAAAAGAGCTAGATCAGAGTAGTAGGGATTCAATTAGTCTAGATTCTATGAAGGGAACTGCCCTCAATTTCAGGGACGTCCATTTATGCCTGCACCTTTCTCAGTTAGTGCTCTCACACCTAGAAGTAGGCAGGAGCAAGGGAACAGGCCTATCCCATCCAGGTCTCAGGAAAGTGTAAGTAACAAACCTTGTCCTCCTTCATGTGCCAAGTGTGGTAGAGATCATTTTGGAGAGTGTTTTGTTGATCAGAGGGGTTTTTTTGGTTATGGAAAGTTGGGCCACCAACTTAGAGATTGTCCATATGCTAGACAGGGGAGTCTAGATGCTCGTCCCCAGAGTTAGGATACCAGTGCCCCCACTCCCGTAGTCCGCCTAGTTTCTCCTCAGGGCGTCTCTTCTAGTACTGCTGGTGGTTTGCGCCAGAATTGCTTCTATGCTATACCACCTCTCCAGGAGTAGGATGACTCTCCAGATGTTGTCACTAGTATGCTCCGTGTCTTTCATTTTGATGTGTATGTATTGATGGACACCAGTTCAAGTTTCTCTTATGTGACACCTCTGGTTGCTGTAAATTTTGAGATGGACCCTGAACAGATTCCTGAGCCTATTATGGTTTCTACCCTGGTATGAGAATCTGTTATTACTAAGCGAGTATATAAGAAGTATCCTGTCACTGTCCTTCATCGGGTTATATGTGCTGATTTGATTGAGCTAGATATGGTTGATTTTGACGTCATTCTGGGTATGGATTGGCTTCACTCGTGCTATGCATCTATAGATTGTCGTACCCGAATGGTGAAGTTTCATTATCCTGACGAGCCCATTTTTTAGTGGTTCGGGAGTTTTGTAACTCCAAAGAGCGATTTCATATCTTACCTCAAAGCTAGGAAGTTAATTTCCAAGGGTTGCATCTATCACCTAGTTTGAGTTAAAGACCTCAAGTCTGAGACTCCGACTATTTATTAAGTTAGCATTGTTAATGAGTTTCCCAATGTTTTCTCGGAAGATCTCTCGGGGGTCCCACCTGATAGAGAAATAGAATTTGGGATTGATCTCCTTCCCGAAACTCAACCTATTTCCATTCCTCTGTACCGTATAGCTCCCGTAGAACTTAAAGAGTTAAAGGAGCAACTCAAAGATCTCTTAGACAAAGGCTTTATCAGACCCAGTGTTTCCCCGTAGGGTTCACCTATTCTATTCGTGCATAAAAAAGATAGTACATTACGTATATGCATTGATTACCATCAACTCAACAAGGTAACTATCAAGAACAAGTACCCTCTTCCTAAAATTGATGATTTATTTGATCAGCTACAGGGTGCAAGTTATTTCTCAAAGATAGACCTTAGATCCGGCTATCATCAGCTTAAAGTGAGAGAGTGTGATATTCCAAAGATAGCCTTTCGAACCCGTTATGGTCACTTTGAGTTTCTTGTCATGTCCTTTAGGTTAACCAATGCTCCAGCAGCCTTCATGGACCTTATGAATCCATTGTTCAAGAAATATCTTGATATGTTTGTCATTGTATTCATAGACGATATTCTTGTATATTTCTGAAGTGAGGATGATCATGCCGACCATCTTAGAATTGTCTTGCAAACTCTTAGAGATCATCAATTATTTGCTAAGTTTAGAAAGTGTGAATTTTGTCTAAGGTCAGTTGCTTTTTTGGGTCGCATTGTTTCCATCGAAGGCATTAGAATTGATCCCCAAAAGATAGAAGCTGTAGAAAATTGGCCTAGACCTACCTCCCTATCTGACATTAGGAGTTTCTTGGGTCTAGCTGGTTACTGTCATCATTTTGTTGAGGGATTCTCTTCCATTACATCTCCCATGACCCAGTTGACCCAAAATAAAGTGAAGTTCCTGTGGTCAGAACCTTGCGAGAAGAGTTTTCAAGAGTTAAAGACTCAACTCACTTCAGCCCTAGTGTTAGCTTTACCCATTGGTACTGATAGTTTTGTGGTGTATTGTGACTCTTCTAGAGTTGGTTTGGGTTGTGTGTTGATTCAGAGGGGTAAATTTATAGCTTATGCCTCTAGACAGTTGAAGCCTAATGAGAAAAATTACCCAACCCATGATCTTGAATTAGCAGCTGTAGTTTTTGCTTTGAAAATCTGTAGACATTATTTGTATGGTGTTCATGTTGATGTGTTTACTGATCACAAAAGCCTGCAGCATGTGTTTACTCAGAGAGAGTTGAATCTTAGACAAAGAAGTTGGTTAGTGTTGCTAAAAGACTACAATGTGAGTGTGATATATCATCTGGGAAAGGCCAATATTATGGCAGATGCTCTTAGCAGGTTGTCTATGGGTAGTGTAGCTCATGTAGAGAATAATAAGAAAAAATTTGCTCGTGATGTGCATCATTTGGCTAGGTTGGGTGTTAGATGCTTAATTCCGTTGAAGGGAGTATGTTAGTTCAGAGTAGTTTCGAGTCCTCTTTGGTCTCGAAGGTAAAGGAGAAGCAAGATAGGGATCCTAGTTTGGTCAGACTGAAGGATTCAATTAAGGACCAAAAAGGTAGAGGTTTTCTCCCAAGGGAGAGATGGTGTGTTGATATTGTAGGGTAGATTGTGTGTTCCCGATGTTGATGATCTAAGGCAGAGAATTATGGCTGAAGTGCATGGAGCGTGATATTCTATTCATCCCGATGCTACCAAGATGTACCGCGATTTGCGGGAAATCTATTGGTGGAATGGCATGAAGAAAGACATAGCAAGATTTGTGGCAAAGTGTTCTACTTATCAATAGGTTAAGGTAGAGAACCAAAGGCCCGGTGGTGTAATGCAAGAGTTTAGCATCCCTACTTAGAAGTGGGAAGAAGTAAATATAGATTTCATAATTAGTTTTCCTCCTTCTCGTCATCATCATGATTCGATTTAGGTTATTGTAGACCGGTTGACTAAATTAGCTCATTTCTTGCCAGTGCATTCATCTTATACAGCTGAGGATTATGCTAGATTGTATATTCGAGAATTCTTTAGACTTCATGGAGTTTCTTTAGCTATTATCTCTGATAGGGGTATTCAGTTTACTTCCTAGTTTTGGAGAGCCTTTCAGAAGGGTCTTGGTACCCAAGTTCATTTAAGTTCCGCTTTTCATCCGCAAACAGATGGTCAGGCTGAGCGAACCATTCAGACTTTAGAAGATATGTTAAGGGCATGTGCACTTTATTTTAAAGGTAGTTAGGATGAGCACTTTCTATTGATCGAATTTGAGTATAACAATAGTTTCCATGCTAGTATTCAGATGGCCCCGTTCAAAGCTTTGTATGGGAGAAGATGTAGATCACCTATAGGTTGGTTTAAAGTAGGAGAAGCAGCTGTGATTAGGCCTGATGCTGTGTTCGAGGCTATGAAAAAAGTTAAGTTGATCTGAGAAAGATTAAAGAGAGCTCAAAGTCATCAGAAGTCGTATGCGGATGTGAGAAGAAAAGATCTTGAGTTTAATGTTGATGATTTGGTTTACTTAAAGGTTTCACCCATGAAAGGGGTGAAGAGATTTGGGAAAAAGGGAAAGCTTAGTCCCCGTTATGTTGGTACGTACAGGATTCTGAGCCGTGTTGGGAAAGTAGCATATGAGGTGGAGTTACCCGCAGAGTTGTCTAGCGTTCATCTAGTATTTCATGTTTCCATGCTTAAGAAGTGTATTGGTGATTCTATCGTGGTTGATTATTCTGAAAGCTTAGATATTCAGGATAGCCTTTCATTTGAGGAGATTTAGGTTGAGATTTTGGATTTTCAAATCCGTAGGCTAAGGAACAAAGAAGTTCCTTTGGTTAAAGTGCTTTGGCAAAATCAATCTTTTGAGAGAGCTACTTGGGAAGCCGAAACTGATATGCGAGCCAAGTACCCTCACCTCTTTTCTGTGAGTTCGGACCGAGCAGAAGGTACCATTCTTTCTTAATTCTACCCCTTCTTATTAAAGATTCAGATGTGTGTCTGCTTTCATCATGAATTCGTGCATTTTGTACAGTATCCAAAGGTATAGAGTGAAGTAAGTCCTTTGAGTGAGTCGTTCCAGCTATACGTCCTTATTTTTTTCTTGTTCTTGGCCTATAGGGCAACATTCGAGGATAAATGTTTCCAAAGAGGAGATATTGTAATACCCCGAGACTCTAACCAATAGTGCAACCATGACTCAAGTATATTAGAATTAAATTATAGTTTTTTGGTTGTTTTCTGATCAAGGGTGATGTGTATTAAGGCCACAAAGATACCCTAGCGTTTAGGTGAATCAAAACATCTCTTACCAATTAAATTCTTGAGAAGGATTTTTGGCATAGTCAAATTCAAATGAGAATATCTCTCGTTATACTATGAATTATTGAGCTCATCACCTACTAAAATATAGATAATTGAATTATCTTTCCAATGATACCAATTTCATCCAAATCTGGAATCTGAGCCAAGAGTTATGCCCATTTTACTCCAGCTTGTCAGGCTGGAAAAACTGAGTGACGACATTTTGTGATAAGTTGTCATAAGTGTGATGACTTATCACCAATGTCATCAGCTTTAGGCAGATTTCCACCCCCAGTGATAACATTTTATGATAAGTTGTCATAAGTGTGATGACTTATCACCAATGTCGTCAACCTTAAGCAGAAAATCGTAAAATCCACCCTTTTGTGACGACATTTGGTGATGATTTGTCACAAGTCTGACGACTTGTCACGAATGTCGTCAGCTATTTTTTCAGCAATTAAAGGACGTTTTTGCAAGGGTATTTTTGTATTTTTTCATCTTTTGGAGGCCCCTATATATATGAAAATTCCCATCTAAACCCTAATTTCTTCCCTAATTTCTTCATTCTCTCGTCCAATTCTCTTAAGAAATATATCTAGAGTTTTTATTTAAGGACATTAATCTTCCAAAAATCATCCATAAATCTTCAAGATTTATTCAAAAATCAAGTTCCTTGTAGTGTGGGCTTTGAGAATCATTTATTACAAGTGCAGATAGAATCTCAAGCATTAGAATTCATCCAATTTCAAAGATTAAGGTATGTGGGGTTTTGAACAAGAGCAATTCTTTCGTTCTTGTTCCCAAAGCTTTGATTTCTATCATGGATTTATATTATTTTGCAATTGGGTTTATACCCAAATTACTTCATCATGAGATTATGAGAATATAAATTGTTCAAGCTTTGTTATACATGATTATTTTGTTATTCTCAAGTTATGACTTGATATTTAATATTGTGAATTTCATATTTCTACCATGAGTTGATATTTCAAGTGCTTTCAAGATATGTGTTAAGCTTTAAGCTTCCTTATGACAAACTGGATTATAGAGTATATTGCTTCATGAGATTGAGTTGTTACAATGAGTCTTGATATTTCCTCAAAGTTATTGATGTTTTCATGATTTAATGAATTGATACATTTTGATATTGAGAAAGATTGATTTGATTTGAGTCGAGTTAGGAATCCACAAATTGATTATGATTTGATAAATGAGAAAGACATTTGATTTGGTCTTTATGATAGACCCTTGTGATGTTTGTGGTGGATTTTCTAACGCATTCTTAGCTTGTGTCTGGGAGTAGTATTTAGCATCGAGCGGAAAATATGGTA
>NW_025884321.1:0-4382 GCF_002878395.1 Capsicum annuum
CACTGCATATGTATTTTTGATATGCTTAATGTTAACACTGCATATGTATTTTTGTTTTGCTTGTCGGAATTTGAGAGTATAACTGTATATGCGAAAATATATTTTATACATGTTTTACTTTCGTTCGATTCAATAGTTTCTGAAATTTTATTGATACATATCAAAATACAAATTAGGTATGCTTCAGATGTATTTTTATTATGTTTAATGTTAACACTTCATTTGTATTTTTTATATGCTTAATGTTAACACTGCATATGTATTTTTGTTTTGCTTGTCGAAATTTGAGAGTATAACTGTATATGTGAAAATAAATTTTATACATGTTTTACTTCCGTTCGATTCAGTAGTTTATGTATGTGGTTGTAAACTTTTGCTGTGTTTGTATTTTACTTTAAACAAATTTTGTTTAAATGTATATTTTGAATGGAGATGTTGGCTGTATAAATTTGATTGCACTTAAAGCTGAAAAGTGTGTTTTTAACAAGTTACATTTTGACAAATATGTATATTTGTTTATTTTTTGATTAAATCAAGTAGAAATGGGAAGCCTACCAGTCCTTGTGAAGCACTCTAGTCGATGAACGTACGAAAAAAACTTCGAAGAATATGTCACTGAAGCTATACTGTTAAGCACATCAGCAACATTCGTTGAGCTTCACGATATTTTGGCATCTCACTTAAGTGTGGATTTAACTAGCAAACGTATTCTAGTGGAATATCAAATCACTGCTAATGCAGGAAAGATAGAAATACATAATGATATGTGTTTAAAGGTGTTTATTTTTCAGAAAAAGTAGATACAAGACATAAATTGTCTTCCTTTATATGTAAGCATTTTGGAGAAAGTTGTAGGGAGCAACGTGGGAAGTTCATCTATATGTGTTGCTTAAAGAATAACCAACTATTACAACTTGCAAACAGTGATAAATACAACAAATGAAGGAGCTTTGGTGGTTGCTGAAGTTACACACGCATTAGATGTATTTGAAATAGATACTGTTGAGGTGATTATCTCAGACCCACATCACAAGCATATTGAGGAAGACCATGTTTACATGACAAAGAAAATTTTACAGTCAGTCATGAAGGACTATTCAATTAGGGAGAGGTTTCAAATGCGAAGTAAAAGGTCAAGTAAGAAAATGTACGTACATTCTATATCACTCTGTTCTTGTTTAATATTAGTTTGGATATGTATTTTGAATGTATTAAATTAAGTTGGATGCAGTTATACATTGTTTTCCAAATCAAGAAACTGCGAGTTTTTAATGCGTGCATCAGGCATGGAAGAAACTGGAATGTTTAGAATAAGAGAATTCAGTCCTCAACATACTTGCCCGGTAAAGGACAAGATCTATCCAAAGGTCCATGCTACTAGCATGTTGATAGGGGGTATGGTTAAACAGAAATTCAAAAACCACAAACAAAAATACAGTGCGACGGAAATAAAAAATGACATGAAGGAAGATTTTGGTATGGATTTGACATACACTTTATGTTGGAGGGCCAAGGAAAGAGCATTAGAAGAGTTGAGGGGTAAGCCATCAGCATCTTACGATAAACTGCCACCATACTTATATGTACTGAATACTACCTATCCAGAATCACATATAAGAATGAAGAAGACAGCTGAGAATGAGTTTTTGTATGTATTTATCGCTCTACATGCATTCATTAAGGGATTCGATCTTTGTAGACCAGTCGTAGTTGTTGATGCTAGTCATTTGAGAGAAATATATACTGGAGTATTTGTAACTGCATGTACTATGGATGGAGCAGGTTAGTATCATTTTATATTAATTACATTGTATAACTGGTTGTATTTTTTTGTATTTATGCGTATCACTTGAAAATACATATCCCCACTACATATATACATATCTGTATTAAATTACATATGTTTTGAAAGTTTCATGAATGAAACATGTAAAATTGATTATGTTTGATGGTGATGTGAGTATACATTTTATTATATGTAATTGATACCATTTCTTTGATTAAATATACAGTTTTATTTAACTGTATTTTAAAAAATTACATATGTAGTTCTTATATGTATTTATATTTGACTGCGCAAAATTATTTTATATATACAGATCAAATATTCCCTGTGGCATATGGTGTGATTGATTCTGATAATGATGCATCCTGGACATGGTTCTTTGAGAATCTAAAGAAAGCATATGGGGAAAGACAAAACATGTGTGTTGCGCCTGATCGAAATCCAAGCATCATAAAGGCTGTTGGTGATGTGTACAAAGATGTTCCACATTACACATATATGTGGTATCTATGGGGAAATGTGAAAAAACTTTACAGAAAGTCGCATGATACATTGTCGGAGATCTTTTATACAATGGCCAAATCATATTCAAAGTTAGAATTCCACATGTTAATGGAAAAAGTTGAGGCAGTTGATACTAGGGTGAAGAAATATTTGGAATTAGCTGGTTACGAAAAGTGGGCTAGGTCCTATGCAACAATTCACCGAGGATGGACTTTGACTTCAAACATTGAGGAGTCAATAAATGGAGTACTTTTATCAGCTAGAGACCTGCCAATTTATAACTTTCTTGAGGAAGTTCATTTACTATTTGCAAAATGGAATTGCGAAAATAGAAAACAAGCTTCATATACCTTCACAACACTCATTGAAAAGTTTAATGACATACTCAAAGAGAACGAGGCTTTCTGTACTCATATGATGGTATGACCTTTTAGATTTGTGGAATTTATAATTATGAAAGTAAAAGTATGAAAATACCTTCCATTCAGTTGTAAATTAATGAAAAGATATACAACGTAAACAATATGAACATATAAAAACATAATATGTATTCTGCATATGTGTTTTTTGTATTGAAAATTATTAACATTGCATAAGTATTTGGATGCTCAGAAAAAATATTGTACTCTGCATATGTATTTTTATTGCATATGTATTTTTCCTGCAAAATGCTGGTGTGCTTATAACATATTATAGAATATGAAATTCATCTTTTTATAGCATTGCATTTAACTTTTTATTTTTACATTAGGTTGTAGCAGCCACAGAATATGTGTATACGGTATACGACAAACAAAAGCATTTCATTGTTTGCCTCAAGAAAAAAAATGCTCATGTAATACATTTCAACTAGATGAGATACCATGTGCACATGCTTGTGCGGTGTTAGAAAGAAAATTTTTTGAGAAGGGGCTATATTGTTGTGATTTGTTTAAACCAAAAACAGTTTTGAAGATATATGATGTTCCCATCTATCCGTTGTCACATAAAGATGACTGGATAATTCCAGAAAGCGTACTTGGTGAAATAGTAGTGCCTCCAAAATTCAAAAGACCTCCAGGAAGACCTGCAAAGAAGGATCGTGGAAAATCAGACCGGGATATGTTTGGAAAGAAAAACATCAACTCATGCGGTGGTTGTGGGGCTAAGGGTCACAATAGGCGTTCTTGTAGGAAATATCGCTAATGATACATTTCTTCTTCCATATTATTGCTTAAAACTTTATTTTTAATTTTTATAATAATGAACTATTTTTTTAGTTAATACATTTATGCATCATTTGATAACTGAACACAGTAATATCTGAATACTGCATTTGTATATGTTGCAAAAAAGAGATTATCAAGGGGCGTGGGAAGGATTTGAAGCATGAGTTAATTTTGGTGGCTTCAAAACTATCATTCAAGTGTGTCATTGAGATTTTTGACCTTATGAATGAACAAAGAATGTCTGGATTGAAGTTCTTTAATTGGCTTCAGAACTCGCATCCTGAATTTCACCGCAGTGGTTATGTCAATAGTCTGATTATTTGTAATTGTGGATGGTTAGATGACTATAAAACAATGTTCTCTTTGTTGGAGGACTTTAACGCTGAACAAACTTGTTTAACTGACAAGGCTTTTGGGTTCTTAACTGTACTTGGATCAAGTAAGGATTCACTGGTGAATTCGACAAAGAAAGTGGTTGCTATGCTAAATGAGGTTGGAGGATCCTGCCGTGGTTCTGGTATTTACGGATTAATCGAGATGTTTTGTTGTTGGACTTGTTCGAAATGGCAAAATTTGTAATAGAGATCACTGAAAGAACAACTTCTCACTACAATATTTTGATCCGTAAAAGGTGTCGGGCAGGCCAAATAGAAAAAGCACGGGTTATTATCAAAGAGATGTCTGAATTTGGTTGTTCTCCTAACACTAAGTCATATAACTATCTGCTTGGCTCATTGTGCAAGAATGATAAGCTGGAGTATGTGCGTATTGTGCTTGAAGAAATGAGAAATAAAGGTGTTGATCCAGATGCAATTACTTTTGAAACTTTAGTGTATTATTCATCTAGTCGCGGTCAAGTTGACCTTGCCTCTGAATTTTTGAAT
>NW_025884321.1:9882-17409 GCF_002878395.1 Capsicum annuum
GTTTAATACACACGGAAGGTACATGAGTATTTTGTCTCTCAAGGGTATGGATAGATCAGTAGTCATCCTCCCAGAAGCTTTCAATGCAGATTGGATAGATATTGCTTTTAAAATTGGAAACTTCATTAATGACCCCCCCACAATGCAACCAAAAGTTTCCCACAGAAGTTTTGACATTAATTATCCATACGCCAAGATTGTTGAACATAGTAAATGGCAGCCGCAAATCCATAAGAAAGGACTCTTTAAAAGAGGGTCTACAGACTCTGCACCTGATTATGGCAGAGGACTACTTGGAAGGTTCATTACTGGTACATTTGGTTATCCCAGCTCTGAGATGCCAACCCTCTCTTGATGTCAGGAAGTGGGCTTCATCAACTTGGAAGAAAGCTTTTGGGATAAACATCTATGAGATATTTCTTTTCAAGTTCCCAAATAAGAACATAGCAGACCAGGTTCTCCAAGGAGTGTGGGTCTGGAAAAAGAATTAGAATAAAGTTGGAGTGGTAGAACACTACTGCAGGGTGTCCACCAGTTGCCCTGAAGAACAAATCAACATGGATCAGAGCAATATGGCTTCCCCTGCATCTGTGGTCTCAGAAATATTTCTGGCTAATAGGAGAGTTTTGTGGTGGATGTAAATCAACAAAGGAGACAATTGAAAAACCACCTCAAGTGTGCTCGGATTGAAGTCTTTGGGAGGTTCCAAAGCATACATAAATTTTATCTCCTTGATCTGGGTAGAGAGAAAGCCCAGTTTTGAAAATATGCCTGCAGATGAAGAAAACAGAGGTGCGATATAGAGTTTTGTCTAGCGTTCAATTGCTCCCTATGAAGTTATAGACACAACTGGTTTTTTGACAGCTGTTGAATGGAGAAATTAGGGCCACATGGGGGAAGATTTTTTGAAATTAAAATCCCATATGGGGCCATGTGAGGAGCTTCAGATACAAGTGGGAAAAGTTTCTTTTGTTTTGGGCTAGGTCTCCATTTTGAATTACCCTGGGCTAGATCCAGCCCAAATTATTTTTAAAAGGAAAAAAAATCCATATATACAAGGTAAAATAACCCTAGATATACTCTTAAGATTGTTTAGTACAACTTTAAACTGTACTTTTTAATATTTATAAAATTAAGTTTTTAATTTCAAGTCATAATAATTTTGATAAATTATACTAATAATTCCTTGTTCTCTTTACCGTGTAAAGGATATATATTCAGATTTCTCCTAAATAATCGTGTATATATATTCACAATCCTCTAAATAATCGCGTAGGATATTTATTAGAGGAGTAAATTGTGGGCAAAAAGTTATCCCTATTAATACATATTATCAGCTTTTTAGAATACCTCTTTCCTTTCTCTCTCCTCTTTCTACTCCTTTCTTGGTAATATCTAAAAGAATAACTTTCAGTGCATTTCAATTTACCCCGCATTCTGTGGTTTTGGGGTTTTATATTCGATTATCTGTCGAATTTTTAAATACTGGATATTTATCGAAGATTATACTTTGTTCAACATTGATCTCTTTAAATTTTTTCTTTACTAGATAATATATCGAAGATTACACATTATTCAAGTGCAATACCCATTGGATTTTGTGAATTTAATAATTGGGGTTTTCTACTCCACTTTCAGTTGAAATTCAAAGATGTTAATTTTTGAAATTTCTAATGAAATCCAATTGGGAAAGAATCATGTCTATCAAACCTAAGTTTTATCCTACTCCCATTCATAAGAGCCTAAGATTAGTTGAAGAGAGCAATCCATTTTGCTCTTTGGATAAACTTTTTATTTGGGTTGTTTCACCCTGTCACCAGTGAAGAAGAAGATTTTGAACATGGAAAGGGAGACATCATCGAAGAAAATTGGTCTTCTACAAAAACTTTTTACGAAGCAAAATAAGAGAAAAAAAGTTCTGTATGGGCAAAATAAAAATTCAAATTTCATAGAAGAAATCACTTATCATAGACCCAAAAAAAGTAAGAATGAAAAAGGTGAACCTACTCGAGTGATAAGGTCGAAGCCTAATGTATCTAGGGCTAAAAATGTTGTCAAGAAATCTAACAATAAGAAAGCCAAGAATGTTATTAAGGTAATTATAAAAAATAAATCCTGTTTTAAAAATGTTTATTGATTTTTTGTTGTGTTTGGATATGGTATCAAATTTGAAACAACCTTACTAGTAGAAATATATTTTTCTGATCTCAATTGTACATCATTTTCATAAACAACCTTACATGCCTTCTTAAATCTAAATATATTTCTAAATGATTTGCTTTTGTAGTTTTGATTAAATTGTATTTTGAAGTTTATTGATTTTCATAATATATTTCATTTGCTATAACATAATGCTGATATCATAGGTTTGTGTATTACAACAACAACAACAACAAACCCAGTATATTGCCACCTAGTGGGGATATTTTCTTTTATTGAAACTAATTTGCTTTTATATTTTTATTTATATGTCATTCAAATACTTTTTTAATAATTCTTATTTTAGGAAGGAAAACAATATAGTCACTGGTCTTCATATCTCAAGGTAAATTTTTTTGATAATCTTCGAAAATGATGGGAGGATGAGTATTTTCAATAATTCGAAAATTCTCCTTTTGGATATTTTTTGAATATGCTACAAGTCAAGGTGCAACCTCAACTCCTCCGTAACCTGTTGCATGTTGAAACTGATAATGACCACGATTATATGTTCGTTTTCAGCTTGAATGAGAAGGAGCTGCACTTTGTTAAGCGTGAGTTTGCCGCTGTCAGTGGGTTGAAATATGGCAAGAAAAGTAATTTTTTCTCTGATGTGCAAGTTCCAAATAAATTGATGTTTTATTATTTTCCTAGTCAAACCAAGGTTAAAAGGTCAGAGTTTTATAGAAAATTTGATGATAAAGATATTTTCATGGATGAAGACCTTTATAACTTGGGCATGATTTACTTCATAAATAGATTCTTGGTGCCTAATTTACCTAGAAATTTCATATTAAAGAATTATTTTGACTTGGTAGAACGTGGAGAATACTGGAACTATCCATGGGTAATGAGTGATTAAGGGTCCTACGTGAAACGTGTAGTCTTAGGTTGAATACAGATCCATCCTCTTTTACATTTGGAGGATTTCATCTTGCTCTCCAAATATGGTTTTATGAGTGTTGCTTGAATATTGACAAATCGGTTAGAACACGTGCTGGAGATCATAAACCTTAAATTGAAAGACATCTCAAGAACTGATTTACAATGATTTTTTGAAGAGAACAATGTTCAAGCGATACAGTAACTAGGTATTTGACACCTTACTTTGATCAAGGAGGTGGTAGACTTTGATTTGGGAGAGCTTTCACATATTATCAAGTCAAAACCTCCAAAACTAAAGATGAATAATGAGTTATTCATTTTTTTTTTATCTCTTTCTTCTCGATGAATTCTAACATGTAGAAGCTTTGCTAAATTAAAGTCTACTATTTCCTTTTTAGTAAAGGCAATGTCTCTGTACTCAAACTACCATAAACAAAACAGCTTGAATTAAAAAATTAACATTGACATTTGTAATGGAAAAACTAAACAATATCCATGCATATAAATCTCTTATAGAATACTAGTTTGATCTTGTGGTCTAAGCCATTTAAATAAAAATATTAGAAGCACTAAAAAGTAAGGTCTCAAATTTACTGCATTGCTTGAACATTATTCTCTTCAAAAAATCATTGTAAATCAATTCTTGGGATGTCTTTCAATTAGGGCTATGATCTCCAACATGTGTTGCAACTGATTTTGTCAATATTCAAGCAACACTTATAAAACCATATTTGTAGAGAAAGATAGATCCCCCAAATGTAAAGGAAGATGGATTTGTCTTTAACCTATGACTACACGTGTCAAGAAGGATCTTAAATCACTCATTTCCCCACGAGTTCAAGTATTCTCCAGATTCTACCAGGTCAAAATGATTCTTAAATATGAAATTTCTTGATAAATCAGGCATCAAGAATTTGTTTATGAAGTAAATCATGCGCAAGTTGTAAAGGTCTTCATTCATGAAAACAACATCTTCATCATCAAATTCTCTAATAAACTCTGACCTTTTAATATTGGCTTGACCAGGAAAATATCTAAACATCAATTTATTTGGAACTTTCGAATTGGAGAAAAAATCACTTTTCTTGTCATATTTCAACCCATTGACACAACAAACTCTTTCTTACAAAGTGCAACCCCTTCCCCTTTAAGCGAAAAACGAACATGTCATTATTAGTTTCAGCATCCAAGCGGGTTAAGGAGGAGCTGAGGCTGCACTGTTATTTGTGGCATATTTAAAAAATATCCAAAAGGGGAATTTTCGAATTGTTGAAAACGCTCATCCTTCCACCATTTTTGGAGATTATCAAAAATATTTACCTTGAGATATGAAGACCAACGACTATATTGTTTTCTTTCATGAAACAAAAATTGTTAAAAGAAGTATTTGAATATGACAAGCCTATGAAAGAAAATTAGTTTCAATAATACACAAGCCTATGATATCATAATTGTATTTGTAGCAAATGAAATATATTAAGAAAATCAGTGAACTTTAAAATACAAAATTATATTTGTAGCAAATGAAATATATTAAGAAAATCGATGAACTTTAAAATATAAATTAATCAAAACTATAAAAGAAAATCATTTAGAAATATATTTTGAATGCATATTAGTGTGGAGGACGCGGCTTAGGTAGAGCGTTAGGGATGGAAGTACGTCGATAATAGTAGAAGAGTGTTCTTTTGTGTCTGGAGTTTCTTGTTCGTGGTGTTGTGGCTTTCGTATTATCTTGTGGCTAGCGGTGTTAGTTTATTTTGCACACCATACTAGTTTATATGCACTTATATTTTGTGTTTGTTATACTGTTAGTTTATTTTGCATACCATACTAGTTTATATGTACTTATCTTTTGTGTTGGATATACTGTTATTGGTCCTAAGCCGGGGTTCTATCGGAAATAGCCTCTCTACTTCATCTGAGGTAGTGGTATGGTCTGCGTACACTCTACCCTCCCCAGATCCCACTATGTGGGAATACGCTGGGTATGTTGTTGTTGATGTTAGTGTCTGAAAATGATGTAAAATTGAGATTAGAAGAATATATTCCTGCTAGTAAGATTGTTTCAAATTTGATACCATATTCATACACAAGAAAAAATCAGTAAACACTTTACAAAAATGAACTTTTTTATAATTACCTTAACAACTTTCTTGGCTTTCTTGTTTTTAGACTTCTTGACAACATTTTTTGTCAATGATACATTGAACTTTGACTTTGTCAATCGAGAAGGTTCACCTTTGTCATTCTTACCTTTTTTCTGTTTGTGATAAGAGATTTCTCCTGTGAAATCTGGATTTTCCTCATACACAACATCTTTTTCCTTATTTTGCTTTTTAAAAGAGGGTTTTTGTGGAAGACCAATTTTCTTCGACGGTGTCTCCATTTCCATTTGAAAATCGTCTCCCTTTGTATGTTCAAAATCGTTTTCTTCAGTAATGATGAGGTGAAACAACTCAAATCAAAAGCTGGTCTAGGGAGAAAAATGGGCTGCTCTCTTCAACTATTCTTAAGTCTCTTACGAATGTGAGTAGGATCAAACTTAAGGTTCGGTAGACATGATTCTTTTCCACCTAAAGATTCTGCTAGAAATTTCAAAAAGTAACACCTTTGAATTCTGATTGAAACTGGACTAGGAAACCCCAATTATTAAAGCCACAAAACTTGATGGATATTGCACTTGAATAATATGTAATCTTTGATATATTATCGAGTAAAGAAAAAATTTGAAAGAGCTGGAATAGCTAGCCCTAAAATCCATTGAAGACCAATGTTGAACAAAGTATAATCTTTAATAGATAACCAATATCTGAAAAATTTGAAAGATAATTGAATATAAAATCATAGACTGCAGTGTAAATTGAACACGCGGAAAGTTAATTCTTTAGATATTACCAACCAAGAAAGAAATAGAAAAGGAAGAGCTATTATGAAAAGTTGGTAACAAGTAATAATGGGAAAAACTTTTTGCCCACAATTTACTCCTCTAATAAATATCCTACATGGTTATTTAAGAGAGTGTGAATAGATATACACGATTTTTTAAGAGGGATGTGAATATACATCCTTTACATGAGAAAAAAGAAGAAGAAATTATTGGTATAATTATCAAAATTGTTGTGACTTGTAATTAAAACTTAATTTTATAAATATTAAAAAGTACAGTTTTAAGTTGTATTAAACAATCTTAAAAGTATATTTAGGGTCATTTTACCTTATAATAACATATGGGAGAAGCCCGCAACTAATAGATGGGACCTTCTTTTAGAGGAACAGAGCACATACCCACTTAAACCTTTGGAGAACTACCAGAAAGACATAGTTTCTTTAATTAGCTCTAGTCCCGACATGCGGATGTCATCCATAGAGATATTTGATGGTTCAGTGATGATGAACGAGGAAGATTTACAAGTAATCCGAATGGAGGACTTCTGTATCTCTAGTAAAGGGATAGAAAGTACGCAGGGGGAATTCTCTCTACAGAAACTACAATCAACAGCTTGCAGCTTGTTTATAAATGTAGATCTTTTGGAAATTGTAGATGTGCCTCCTCTACAATCTAAACAAAATGAGGTATTGAGTAGGAGATGAAGGCTACTGTAGGGGTGCATCAGAATCTTCTAAAACTCAGTAAGATGTATGGAGTAGATTTTAAAGGCCATGAAAAGGAAAGTGTCGAACTACTCATGCAAATTGATGGAAGTAGACAAGTGAGAGTATTGGAGCCTAATGTGGACATCAAGAAAACGAGATGCGAGGGGTGCAAGAATTAAAAAATTTGATCACCTTCAATGTCAAGTTCAAGAGCGGTTGAAGCAGAGCCAAAGGGAAGGGGAAATCTCGGAAAGACCAATGAAGCTCAAGTTAGTTTCATGGAATGTGATGGGTTTGAATGGGGTAGACAAGAGAAGACTAGTAAAACGATTAATCCACCCCGAGGGAGGAGGGTATTATAAATTGGTGGGAGTAAACTTGGAGGCTAGGGGTAGTAGAGGAGGGACTTTGATATGTGGGATGAAAGGGAATGGGTGGGAGAATTGGTGGAGTCTGCAGGACAGATGATCATATCAGTCAAGATCTTACCTTACCTGGTTCTTTAAATGCAGTACATTCAAATTGTAATAGCTTGATTGGAAAGGAATTGTGGAGTGAATTGGAAGCCAGCAGAAACAGTTGGGAAAGACCCTGGGTAGTGTGTGGGGATTTTAATGTCACTAGGTTTGTGGTAGAGAGGGGAAATTGTCTAGGAGCAACATCAGAATTCTCTGAGATTATCTATGACTTGGAGCTAGTTGACCCTCTTTTATTTGGAGGATCATACACTTGGAGGAGGGGGGAAAATCATAGTAGTGCCTCCAGGGTTGATAGATTTTTGTACTCGGTTGATTGGAGGATTCCTTTCTACTGGTCAAGCAGTCTTTGTTACCTAATATAGGATCA
>NW_025884322.1:0-18851 GCF_002878395.1 Capsicum annuum
ACTTTTGTTTAACTCTAGATTCAAGCTCTTTCCAAGCAAGTTGAAATCCAAATAGTTGGAACCATTCAAAGTAAGTCAGGTCTTTCCATTGGGCGCAGTGGGACTTAAAAGTAAGGATGGAGGGCTATTCAAGGTTAATGAGCAAAGGATTAAAAGATATATTGGCCCAATGGATGATGTGAAGCTGTTGTCCTAGGTGTGTCTTGATGAAGTCTAAGTAATTGAGATAACCAAGTCGTGCCGTGATAGTAAATCAGGAGCTATTTGGGAGGCAACCCAACGTTGTTTGTTTTAAGTCTTTTTGTTAGTTCTAAAGCTTTATTTTACATAATGACTTGTTTAGATGTGCAGGAACAAGGGTAAAAATCAATGTTGTCAATGGATTGGAACTGATGACCCAAGGTGATAGGTTATCAACTTGTTGATAATCCATCACTTGAAGTTATCAATTCAAGCAAATGAGGATGCACCCACTGATTGAAGCTGACAATCAAGGTTGATGGGTTATTAGTGAGCTAACGACCTATCACTTGAAGTTGTTAGCTCAAGCAAAACCTAGGCATATTATAGATAAGAGTGATGACCAAACTAATAGGCCCTCACCCACATGATGGTTCATAATATTTGGTCGTCAAACAAAGAACAATCAACCACCATTCTGGATAAGGGTAACGACTAAGGATGATAGGCTATCACCCATGTAATGGGCCATCACACATGGTCATCAGAAGATCCATAATTTGGCAACATTAAGGTGACGATGATATGTGACGGGCTATCAACCATGTGATAAGCCGTCACATAATTATTCAGCCCAGGTAAGTATTCTGACCCGAATCCAAATCCATGACCCGGTCCAACCCCCTTTGACTTTTCTAATTTTGATTAATAAAATTTTACCATCTTTATTTTTGGTACATCCTAATTTGTCTTAATTAGTCTTAATGAGTTTTAATTAGATTTTAATATTTCCAAAAAAACAAACAAAAAAATTAGAAAACCAAAAAGGCATTTTCATTAGTGGTTTTTTGGCATATCCCATCCTTTCCAATTTCAAATTCTCATAACTCTTGTTTTCTCTCTTCATCTTCACAAAGTAAGTGCATAAATACCATTTTATTCTCCTTCATTTTAAGAACTCATCGAAAGTACTAAAGCATTGTGATACAAACCCGTTGGTCTCTAAGCAAGTCAAAATACTCTCAAGTGTGAAGTTTGCAACTGAGTCGCCTGAAAGGTATGTTTCAAAATCTATTCTTTGTATTTTGGTAAGAAATAAAAATGCATTAATATAAGGTTCTTGAGGTTTGTTACGTGTTCATGAACAATTTTAAGTGACACAAAGTAATTTGGTCACCCAAACCAATTAAACTTTGTGAAATTAAAACATGCTCATGAAGAATGTCTTGCCAAATTGAAACTTTACCATTGTTAGTGAAAGTTGTGAGCTTTTAACTGAGTAAAAGTCCATGGCACTCGTGGTTTTCAAGCCTTTCTGAATGATCGAGTGAAATGGCTTGTTTGGTATCGAAATTTTGGGTTAACTAGTTGGGAATTAGGCAACAACTTTGAAATGTTAGCCTGAAAATCAAATCGAAAGAAGTTGTAAAAATGAAATTGGGCTGAGTAAAAAGTTGATAAGTCATCAACCAACTTCTAGGTCGTTAAGTTGAGTGCAAAATATTTAAGCCATTGTTTTAAGCTGATGACATTGGCTGATGAGCCATCATAAATGTGATGACTTATCAGACCATATCGTCACCTTAGTGGGAAAATTGTCGTAATCTATTTTGGGCTCACGACATGGCTGATAGGCCGTCACCTAAGTGATAACCTATCAGACCATGTCGTCACTTGTACTCTGAAGTGACATGTTACTGTTAGAGCTGACTACAAGGGTGATAGGCCATAACTCAAGTTACGCCTTATCAAACCATGTCTTCACTCACATGTACCCCAACCGTGTTGTATGAAATGGTTTCATTAATTCTTTATATGTGTCTCACCTTGAATGTACACTAACCTTTTTTCTTTGATATAAATAATACAATGCCACCAAATTAAGCAAGCAAGAGGGAATCCAAGCATACTTCAACTTGGAAACTGGTCAAGTCAAATAGTGAGGAGAAGACATCGCAGTTGGAAAGATGCTGTACACGGCAAAGTTTGAAGATAACAAAACCACCTCCTCAACCTGAGGAGAGAGTAGTTGAATTACAGGGTTTAGAAGAAGAAGAGTCCCTTACTGATCAACCTTTTATAGACCAAGCTTCTTCTGAACAACAAGCTTCTGAACAACCTAGTGCAGAAGAAGTTCAGACTAGGGGGGACATTATCAACAGTAAGAACCCAGGCATTAGAGATAGTAAAAAGTAGAAGGTCTAAGGGGACTCAAGGATTTACCAGGATAGGCTTACTTCCACAGGCAAAAGAACCCTCAAGAGGCCAATATGCGAGGAGGTGAAGATAATTACATCGGGGTTGAAAAACTACCCACAGCAAGAGCAAGAATTTAGGAATTATGACCTTTCATGGACTACCAAAGCAGGCGATGCATACAATCTAACTTTAGTAAGGGAATTTTATGTAAATTATGCTGCTATACTGGAAAGCATGTGTAAGAAAGGGGAAAAAACTATGGATCAAGACAGCAGGAATGAAATACCACTACAGGATATCATGGTGGACATATCCGAGCATATAATTAATAGGTTTCTTCATGGTCCAGAATTCATACCCCCAATCATATTGCCTGGGTTTTCTACAAGATGTCAAATAGGGAAAAACAACACCCTTGGTTGGCACAGCTTATAGCAGATGGAGAACCTACATGGTTGCATTTTCCAAGTGCAAGAATTTTCAAGGTTTCACTCACTCATGAAGAAAAAATTTTGTGGGGAGTGGTTAGATGTAGAATAATGCCAATGGCTACAGATAATATTTTAGGTGAATATAGGGCAGTACTTGTGGTAAGTCTTTTGTCCAACTTTCCATTAAACTTTGGGGAGATAATTACTGAGGAGATAAGGATATGGGTGAAATAAACTGACACTGCATACCTATTTCCTTGTCTGATTATGAGGTTATGTAAAGCGGCTCATGTGCTAGAAATTACAGGTTTAGATAAAGAGGTCTATGCAAAGAAGATGCACAACCACATTAAGTTTGATGATCCTAAGACCATGCTAGTTCTAGATAAGGAAGCAGATACAGAGACTGCCATAATTTTATCAAAGATAGTCCAAACACTGGCTACTGCTATAGGGTCCATATAGCATACACAGTCATCATTGCCTGAATCTGCTCAGGCTGGTTCTTCTATAGGTGATGTTGCTATTTGTGAAAGAAAAAAGATCCTTTTCCCTACTGCAGCAATGTTAGAGTATGCACTAACAGCGCATAACTTCAAAAATATAGTCAAACAAGGGAAGCGGTTTGAAGCTCAATTGAATCTGTTTGCTGGTCAGTTTGAGTCAACTGAGGATAAAAGAATCTAAGAAGTAATTGCTCCCTTCTTAAATCTACATGCGCGTATTGATGACATGGAGCTTAGAGTAATGAAAGGTTGAGAGAAATGTTAGTTCCTGACCTTGCAGTCTTCTAGGCAGCCTTAGTAAAGACAAAAGATGATATTAGGGCATTCCAAAGCCAATAGATTGTTATACCTTCTAACCTTGTGGCTAAAGAATCTAAGGAGAAAGCCCTATTGATTGGCATCACTAGAAAACTAGTGGAGAAATAAAAGGAAAAGACAGACAAAAAGGACAAGGGCAAATGAAAAAGAAGTGAAAGCGATGAAGAAAGGATGGCTGAGAAAAGAGCGAAGAGGAAGGCATATAGAAAAAAGCTGAAAGAAGTTTTAAAAGAGTAAAATATGGAAGGTGAACTGCTTAAGGAAGCATTGAGAGCTAGGGCTATGGGATCCTCAGCTAGTGGGACCCATTGACTATTGGAGAGACTATTGGGGAGTGTTTTACTCTGCCAATAATTGCTGTGGATGCATTTACCCATCTGGATGCTCTGATGAGACTACACCTACTGATAATGTCGCAACACCATTATTGGTTTATGATTCACATGCTTAAGGCGCAGCAGGTATCTCCTCACCTTTGTTATTTAATTTCATATTATGCATTGAGGATAATGCATGTTCTTATCTGTGGGGGTAGGGGTACTTGCTACCTCAAGGGTTTATTCTCTGTGTTCTATACCCTTGAGTGCTACTTAGAGAACCGACATGTCTAGTTTTGGTTGTGTGTTGGTATTTGTGTATTATGTATGCATGAAGAGTAACAAGTAACTTAGTAGTAAGTGATGAGAAGTTTTTAAATTGTGATTTCAAAAAATGATGTACTCACCAAAATATTTGATTGTAAGTTTGATTGCTAGGCATATGAGTACCATTTCTTGTATAGAAAAGTATGCAACAGTTCCTACTTGATCTTGATTTTCTATTGAATATTTGGTGAGGTCCACACAATTCTATGTCATGAGAAAGTAAGGTTCTGCTGTTGATATGTTCTTATTGTATGCATGTATCTAGAACTTGCCTAAAGCAATCTGTTAAGGTCTCAAGTAGTTGGCTGAGAAGTGATCACAAGCCATCTTTCATTAGTGAACCATTCAGCCAAGATAAGCACCCCTTAGGTACATAATTATATTCTCTTTTGATCCTTTTTTGAGCTAACATAATATCTTTTTTGTTTTAACAAGCACTGTTCTAGCCAATTCTTTCTTTGATCACATTGTACTTCAACTTATGCATATCGCCTAAGTTGAGGGTGGCTACATTAGAAGAGTTAATGATTGGAAGGTGAAAAAGATGTTGTGAAGGTTGGTATAAATATTGGGAAAGTATTAAAAATAGGGTTCGTAGATATATTTGCTTAGTGAATAAATGGTGCTAAGCGGGATTGCTAAAAAAAAATAATATGAAAGTTAGTTGGAAGTTAAATGCGAAGAAGTATGTGATTGTAGCCAAGTTGTGTAAGTAAACCAAGAGAGGCTAAGTTATCAATCCTAAATCGACTTCCCCAACACCCAAACTTTCATTACAAGTCGAGAAAGCCCTGTAGTGATCTTAATTTGACTACTGGATGAACCATGTGGAATGGTAAAGGAAACCTTATGGAATTGTAGGTGCACAATTTGAACTTTCATTCTAAGAGTGAGCTCTTTAATGTAGGGTTCGTGTGAATACAATGAAATATGTGGAGTCAGAAACTTCTTTCTTCTGTGTGAGGGCATGTGAATAATTATGGAACTTGATAAACATTCGATTGAATACTCTAAGTTTGAGTAGTTTTTTGTGTGTTTGAACTCTGAAGATGGTATGGAATCTTGATGTGGTCGGCAGGAAAAACTCACAGTTTCTTGCTTAGGGGTACAAAATGAAGGAAGCAAATGCTACTCGTTACATTGTTGTTGTGATTGTATGCATAATACTATATTAGTTTCTTAAGGACAAGCAAGTATTTTAAGTTGAGGATGTTGATGTGCTATCATTGTGTTAGCACATTTAAGGCTTTTAACTCGAAATAATTGTAAGTTCTTAAGTAACTATTGTCATTTTGATTATTTTTCATGTGATATTGCAGGTAAGTCGATATGCATTAGATAATTGCATAAAGAAGAACAAGTTTTGATCACAGTACATGGGAAGATTCTAGTTGACAACCTATCTGATAGGTCGTCAACTTTCTGATAAGTAATCACATTTGGTCGTCGCTAAAAGCAGTGGGTAATAATTGGAGAAAATAGTTAACGACCTGGACTGATAGGTCATCAACTATGTAATAGGCCATCAGACATGGGTGTCAGCTGTAGATAGAGAAAAAAATAGAGCAAATAGGTGATCACCTGGTCTGATAGGTCACCAAACCGGATAAGCCGTCAACCCATGTCATCTGTTAAGAGACGGAAAATATGTAGTTTAAATTTCAAATTAGAAAAGATCTGGTCTATTTATAGGAAAACCTTAGGTTTCCATAAGCATCTTGAAACTTACGCAAAACAACAAATCTTTGATATTTTTCTTTGAATTTTTGAATTAAGCTTTTAGGGATTACTATTTTAGTTTGGAATCCTTGTTTTGGATTGGAAGAAAGGACAACCTTTAATTCTTATCGTTTGTAATTTAATTCCTTCTGAATATTGAATTTAATATATGTTTTCTTCTTCTATATCATGACGAACTAATCCCCATAACCTGAGTTGTGGGATCTATGAGTTTGGCCTTGTAAATTCGTTAGTTGAATAAGATTCGAAAGATTGTAGAATTTCTTGATAATTCTTCTGTTATATATGTTATCTGTTAGTTGCAAATAATAGATTGTACCTTATGATTGGTTTTCTTAAACTAGAAATCAATTTAAAGGGAAGTGAATTATCAACGAGGATTTGGAAACATTAAAGTCCCATCTAATGACTAGCGCTTTAACAAGGTTATACAACTCAAGATGAAATCATGTTATATACAAAGATTCCCTAAGTTTGAGAAAATTAGGTAATCCAATATCTAAGTAAGTCGAAAGACATTTATATAGATCTTCTATTGTGATAATTTGTTGTTCCTATATGTCACAAGAATCTTAGGTCACGACTAATGCAAATCAGGTGTCAATACTCATAGTGAACACATTAGGTTTTTCCATATCATAATTTGAAACATTGAAATCTCTGCTG
The DNA here is from genome assembly GCF_002878395.1 of Capsicum annuum. Taxonomy (NCBI): domain Eukaryota; kingdom Viridiplantae; phylum Streptophyta; class Magnoliopsida; order Solanales; family Solanaceae; genus Capsicum; species Capsicum annuum. The sequence continues at coordinate 6,685 of NW_025884322.1, forward strand.
TGAGTTACTAAAACAAAGTGAGTAGTAAAGATTGTTGAATTACAAATACCCCCATCACACCTGGAAACCTTTGATCAATAGGTTATTAATAGTCATATAACTTGGTTAACACAATATTCCCTGTGAGATTCAACCCCAACCTAGTTGGGTTCTATATTTGACGATGACATCTTACACTTTTATAAAAAAGTTATAATTTAGGCTTATCAATCATATACCCCTTAGTTCAAAGGTCACTATCCCAAACTTGAAAGTATATCCCCTCATTAAATCTATATGCACAACGCTCCGCACAAGAATACCAAACTCCCCTCGACTGCTTTAATATGAAAACACTAAATTCTTTCTAGGACATCCCCTTCAGGGATACTAATCATAACTTCCTCCAACCTCCAAGATCATTGCCTTATAACTAACATTTTCAAGGGCATAACATCCATGCTTCTAAATACTTAACACTCCATTTTCAACTCCTTAGAATACTAGCATTACACCTCTAATTCAGCTCTACACAACACCATATAACAACTCCCTAGATTTCTCCACACTAAGAAATTTAAGAACATAAGCTTGGCATACATGGCACTCATAACTCAAGATCGAGCACACTTTATTTTATAACCTAAGGCTTTTATGCATCTATTGATTTAGCCACCATTTTTACTTCAACACTAGAGCTTATGCATATATCATAATTACACACTTCAATATTTCATAAGCCATCAACCTAAGCTCTTTCACACATTACATCAAACCTACTAATTCACTCCCACAAATCTTGCATCACTATCCTCAAGCTAACATTCTTATCACCACAATTAAAATCTAAAATTCAAACTTAGTGTCTAGTAATAATCATGTACCACCAACGAAATATCCCACATAATATACTAATCCACAAAATAGATAAATCTACCTAAATTCCTTATTTAACTTAACTACGGCCTATAAGAACATTCTTCCTCTCCACATTACTACTACACCTTAATATTTCTTACACGTCTTCTCACATACCAAACCAACTTACAACTACTAGACAAAAATTAAGGGGCCCTTAGTGTATTAAATCCACCTAATAAGGATAGTCGATCTTAATCTCATTACCTAACCCCTTATGTTCTATGGAGCATTCACCTCCTCACATTACATCTGCTTACCCATGCATGCACCTCAACTATCTTTAAGAAAATTGAAGTCCTTCAATAAAGGATTTTCATCAGAAGCAATCGATCTTTTAGAATAATGATCTTTCTCCAGCGAACTCGTCTTGGACTGACTAGCTGAATCTAATGCTGGTGGTGACGTAGACGTGCTAAAAATAGGTCAGGGTTACTCCCTTTCTCCCCATTCTCTATATCTCGAGTTCTTTCTCTATCCCTATCTCTCTTTCTTCCCTAATTCCCCTTCTCGGCACTGCTATCGCTGATGGCACTAAGGTTTTCTTTGTCTTGACTCCAGCGATGGTGTAAGTGGGCAGCACAAGACATTGCTTATAAGACACTCCAGCGACTTTACTCGGCGACATTCAGGTGACAGGAATACTATTCTGGCGACACTATTCCGGTGATATTATTTCAGCGATACTATTCTGATGACCAATTTCTACCGCAAATTGCCGGAATCCAGTGACTCAACCAAGTATATGGATACAACCCAACTTCGATCAGGTTCACACGATCCATCTTTTCTAGTTGTGTATAACTTTCTTAATTTTTAGGGTTTGCTACTGGTAGTGTTCTGCACTCTTCTTGTTGGGATTCTTATTTCGTAGTGTCTTGGTTGATTATCTGGTAGTGGATGTCAAATTTCTTGTTGATTGGTTACTTTTTAATAGTGTTTTACATGTGAATATTTTTATTGTTCTTAGTAGTTTTGGAGTATGTTACCTTGTCTGATTACTGTTACTTGATGTACTAGCATATACATTAATTATGGTAGTATTAGTTCCATCTATGACTATTGTTTATCAAAATTTGCATTATATTGTTGGTTTTGTTGCTCTTTATCTATTATAGATTATTTTCTATGCCCCTAACTCTTTTATTGACTTCGTTTTAACTAGTGTGCCTTTTTACCTTATCTTGACCCCCCCTTTGTTGCATAGTGGCTGTGATTGATGATGGTAGACTAGGGTTATGTCCTAGGTTGGGGTCGGGGTTAGGGTTAGGAAGTTTTGGGTTTGGGTTTTGGGGGGTTGGGGCTAGGGGTAGAAAGGTTAGGAAGGATAAAAGATCTTCTAGGTTGCGAGTTGGGTCTTGGAACATCGGTACTTTGTAAGTTAAGTCTATAGAGCTGGTGAAGATTCTTAGAAAGAGGAGGGTTAGTGTAGCGTGTGTTCAAGAAACTAAATGGGTAGGCACTAAAGTGAGAGATATGGATGGATATAAGTTGTGGTACTCGGGTAGCATGAGACATAGAAATAGGGTTGGTATCTTAGTAGATGAAGATCTTAGGGAGCAGGTAGTAGAGGTAAAGAGAGATAGTGATAGACTGATGTCTATTAAGTTGGTCATGGAAGGGTATACAGTGAATGTTATTAGTGCCTATGCCCCACAAGTAGGTTTGGACAAAGAGGAGAAAAAAGAATTCTAGGAGGTTTTAGATGAGGTGGTGAGGAGCATCCCAAGCAATGAAAAGCTTTTCGTGGGAGGGGATTTCAATGGGCATATTAGGACTTTGTCGAGAGGGTATGATGATGTGTATGGCACTTTCGATTTTGGTGAGTGGAATGAAGGAGAAGCTTCTCTATTGGATTTTTCTAGGGCTTTTAGGTTGTGGATAGAAAATTCGAGCTTTTTGAAAAAGGAGGATCACCTTATTACATTTCGTAGTTCAGTGGACAAGACTCAGATAGACTTTTTGCTTCTTAGAAAAGGGGATAGAGCGCTATGTAAAAACTGTAAAGTCATACCTAGCGAGAATCTCTTGGCTCAACATAGGTTGTTGGTGATGGAATTGGTTATCAATATAGGCAAAAAGAAGAGAAGTGGGGAGACACGACCCAGGATTAAGTGGGGTAGCTTGACTTTGGATAGTGCTTTGGAGATGGAAGAAAAATTCAAGAGTAGGGGGCTTGGGAGAGTAGAGGGGGTATGGATAATATATAGAAGGCAACTTCCAGTTGCATTAGAGAGACTGCTAGAGAGGTGTTGAGTGTCTCGAGAGGTCAATCTGGCAAACATTGAGGAGACTGGTGGTGGAATGAAGAGGTTAATAGAAAGGTAGAGTCTAAGAAGGTGGCTTATGCTAAGTTGGTTGGGAGCAAGGATGATGAGGAAAGGCAGAATAATGAGGAGGAGTATAAGGTAGCTATAAGAGAGGCTAAGTTAGCAGTTACGACAGCTAAGACAACAACTTTTAAGAGTTTGTATGCGGCTTTAGAGGAGAAAGGTAGAGATAAAAAGTTATATAGGATGGACAAGGCCAGGGAGTAGAGGGCTCATGACCTTTACCAAGTGAAGTGCATCAACGGAGAGGATGGTATAGTGTTAGTTGAGGATGCCCTCATTAGGGAGAGGTGGTAGTCCTATTTTCATAAACTTTTGAATGATGAAGGGAACAAATATTCTGTGTTGGAAGACTTAGAGATATCTGAGGAGGGTCATAATTATAGTTCTTATAGGCGTATCAAGGTTGAGGAGGTCAAGGGAGCTATTTGCAGGATGCGATGGGGTAGGGCGACGGGGCCAGATAAGATTCCAATAGATTTTTGGAAGAGCACTAGCGGGGCAGGTCTGGAGTGGTTGACAAGGTTGTTTAATATTATTTTTAGAGCTGCAAAGATACCTGAGGTATGGAGGTGGAGCACGATGATTTCAGTGTATAAGAACAAGGGAGATATTCAGAGTTGTAACAACTATAGAGGTATTAAGTTGTTGAGTCATAGTATGAAGGTTTGAGAAAAGGTGGTAGAGTTGAGGATGAGGAGGATCGTGATGATCTCTGAGAATCAGTTTGGTTTCATTCCTGGTCGCTCGACCACTGAGGCCATTCACCTTGTGAGTAAATTAATGGAGCAGTTTTGAGAGAAGAAGAAGGACTTCCACATGGTGTTTATTGATCTATAAAAGTCATATGACAGAGTTCCCAGGGATATTCTGTAGAGGTGCTTGGAGACTAGATGGGTGCCCAAGGCGTACACTAGGTCGATTCAGGATATGTATAATGGTGCGAAGACTCGTGTGAGGATGGTAGGTGGAGATTCGAAGCACTTCACAGTTTTGATAGGGTTGCACCAGGGATCGACTCTTAGCCCGTTTCTATTTTTCTTCGTGATGGATGTTTTGACGTGACATATTCTAGGAAAGGTGCCTTGGTGTATGTTATTTTCAGATAATGTGGTTTTGATCAATGAGACTCGGGGTGGAGTTAATGATAAGTTGGAGATTTGGAGACAGACGCTTGAATCTAAAGGTTTTCGGTCAAGTAGAACCAAGATAGAGTACTTGGAGTGTAAGTTTAGTGATATGTCGCAAGAAGAAGGAGTGGTTGTGAAGCTAGACTCTCAGGCCTTCCAGAAGAGGGAGAGTTTCAAGTATCTGGGGTCCATAATTCAGGGTAATGGTTAGATTTGACAAGGATGTCATGCATCATATTGGGGTAGGGTAGTTGAAGTCGAGGCTTGCTTCAGGAGTCCTTTGTGATAAGAAGGTGCCCCCAAAGATTAAAGGTAAGTTATACAGAGTGGTAGTCTAGACGGCTATGTTGTATGGAGCGGAGTGTTAGCCAGTTAAGAACTCTCACATCCAAAAGGTGAAGTTGGCAAATATGCGAATGTTGCGATGGATGTATGGACATACCAGGAAAGATAGGGTGAGGAATGAGATTATTCAGGAAAAGGTGGAAGTTGCCTCGGTGGAGGATAAGTTGTGAGAAGTGAGGCTACGTTGGTTTGGGTATGTGATGAGGAGGGGACCTGATTCTCCAGTGTGGAGGTGTGAGACTCTAGCTATGGATGGTTTTAGGCGGGCTAGAGGTAGACCGAATAACTATTGGAGGGAGGTGATTAGGCATTATATGGAGCAATTATAGCTTATAGAGGACATGACCTTTGATAGAAAGGTGTGGAGGACACGGATTAGGATAGAGGGTTAGGGGTGGGAGTGCAGCGGTAGTAATAGGGGAGTGCTCCTTTGGGTCTGGAGTTTCTGGTTCGTAGTGTTGTGGCTGTAGTTTTTGGGGATAGTGGTGTTGGCTTTTTTGCATCCCATACTAGTTTATTATGCACTTATCTTTTGTATTTGTTATACTATTAGTTTTTTTTATGTACCATATTAGTTTATATGCTCTTACTTTTTGTATTGGTTATACTGTTATTGGTCCTAAGCTGGGGGCCTATCAGAAATAGCCTCTCTACTTCTCTTGAGGTAGTGGTATGGTCTGCGTACACTCTACCCTCCCCATACCCCACTAGGTGGGAATACATTGGGTATGTTGTTGTTGTTGTTGTACTATATCTAGTCCTCATAAACTAATTTCTTATTTCAATTAAAGATGCAAATATCACAACTAACCACTCTCTTTTACCGACTGCCATAAGTTTGCTAATCTTTGGTGCACCTTAACCAGCACCATAAAAGCATACTACCCCCAACACTCACTTAAAGGTTATGCAAATACAACTATCTCTTTTTTACTAAAAAGTTACCCTCACTATGACTTCTAAATATAAGATTCATATCACTAACCCCGGGGTCACCTTACTACTCATAGGTCATAACCCCCCAATTTATACTACCTCCTAGGATTGAAATAACACTCCAATATTCAGATACATATCCCCTCCTTAAGCGAGACATCTTTAGTAAAATTTTTGAAATGGATAATTTACACATCTTACCTTAGGCTGAAAAGCATGATTCATGAAGTTAGATGAAGTTAGAGGTCCACTTGAATCAACACACTTTGACGCACTAATGGACTCCTTTCAAGTCCCTGTGCCACTATTTTTATAATTTTTGATATCTCAATTTAAAAGAACCACACTGTTAAGAAGCTAAGCCTTTGCACCTGTATTGCCTCATTAATGGGACATAGTCCACAAATTAGAGCAAGAAAGGAAGTTGGATAACTTTCATATGGACAACAAAATTGCACGATCTAGAGAATGCAAGAATGAGAAACATTTCCTCAATGCCCCATAGCCTCCTGATTATAAGTGTGGCGCACAACACACCTATAAGCAAGAATCTATTAGACACGGATTTATGGAAACCCAATGACCCTGAACCTAGGCCCTGATACCAATATTGTGGACCTGTTCGTGATAGGTATCTGGACTCCGCCATGGACCGGAGACCACCCTCTTAGCCTAATCCAAGAGAACATAATATATGTATAGTAGCAGAATTTTGAACATATCACAAGATAGATAAGTATGACCCAAAAGAAGTCTAAGAATTCAACAACTAATCCCAAGTACACAGTAATCCACAAAGCTTTTAGACAACTGAATACCAATAATAGTCGGGATATGACCTCGACAATAGCCAAAAATAAGCCCAAAGAAAAGAGTTAATAACATAAGGAGACCCAAATTATGAAATGAGGTCTTCCAAAGTATGGAAGCTTACCATTTCAATCTGACTCATGAGATATCCCAGTTAAAGTATTTCTGGTGCCTGCATCGCATGTGGATACAACATCCGGAGATGATTAGTGGGATGAGCACTAGCATATAACTAAGGGATAAAAGATAAAATAATGACATGATCAATAATCCAAAATCAATCCAAAATCCAAATACACACAAGCATATGCATATACATATATCATTTATCATTGGAAAGGGATCAAGAAGGATGTCTACCACTATGTGCAGGAGTGTGAGGTTTGCAGAAGTACAAGGTGGAGACTGCAGTTCCCCCTAGGTTGCTATTTTCACGATTTGAGTCTACACCCTAGACACTAGTTATATCTAGATAATCACTAGGCTTCAATGAGACCTTTGGCATAGCATATCTATAGGGTATATGATAGATGAGTTGATGCGGAAACACATACAATCATAGTGGGATGAATATGAAAAGAATAATCCTTTATTAATACATTACTAGAATGAATGAAAGAATGTAAACTACTTAATAGTGCCTATCTAGTGAAGCCTCTACTACCAACATATAAGCAAATCAGGATAAGGACTTGTAACTTTTATTGAATCAAAGTCTAAACCAAAATACTGAAAAAACTAAAGCTCATAGTCTCCTGATTGAAAGGATCGCTCATCAATCCACTGGATGTTAGGTGCTACCCAATGCCTAGCAATAAACCTTAAGATCGAGTATCTAGATCTGTATAACATGAAAAATATAGCGCAAGATGTAGTCAGTATAATGGAATGTATTGATACGTAAGTATATACATATATATGTATAATATAAACTAAAAAACTGATTTAGAAACATTTAGTTAGTAACTTAAAACAATTGAAAACTTGTGATATAAGATCTTGAAAGATATATAAAAGTAGCTCATGAGTATAAAAGAAGCAGTTTTAAAAAATGACGCGATCCAAAACCAGGCCATGTCGTATGGGCACCTCAATCCCACATGAGTTAGAGGTCACCCAATAACCCATCACAATCATCATATCAAACACAAGGGTCGGGTAAATCCCGTCAGTATAATAAGATAGCAGAAACAAAACTAGAAGTCATAACTTAACAAAGTCTAACCATTTCATAAATATCAACACACTAGCCAATGTACGCAAGTCCATAGTCATCCACAATAACTCTATACAGATCAAAGTTTAGAAATATATATGTTGGGACAAACCCCTGACAATAGCTAAACAAAGTCAAAATAAAAATAAATCTGAAGATAGGAAACCAAGAATGAATGTCTTTCGAAATAAGAAAGCTCACCCCTCCGAAGTCAATGCACGGACCGCTTCATTTACCTAATTACTGCGTAAAAAGAGAAGATGATACTCCAACCCCTATGTCGGGTGGTGACATAGCGTTTGGAGATGGTTAGGGTTGTAAGGATAGCATGTAACTCAAGGATAAGGATAAAATAACAACATTATTCAACAACACAACAATATATCATATTAAATCATATTCATACACTTTATCCTTACATATAGGTATATCGCATGCTAACCAAGAAATGAAGGTTTAAGAACATTCTTGAACATTCATTCATTAGACATGAAATAGAGGACTCCGACCTTCCACACTTAGATTCGACAATTCTATTTATCCATAGGACTTTAACCAAAATCACACACCATAAGACAAAAGGCTTTAACCATGATTATACATTCATTAGCGAAGGACTTTAACCGCATGCACAAACATTCAAATAAGGGACCCTAGCCACACAGAAATTCATCTTGGAAAGGAACTCCAACATCATTCCCATTCATTAGACAAGGGACTCTAACCTCATGCCAAGGTACTCTAACCACAAGTCGTTTCATTCAATGAGGTACATTAACCTTAAGAGATCTCTTTAAGATAGGGATTTTAACCTCGAGCAGTTTCATTGGGCAAGGGACTCCAACCTCAAGCCATTCTATAAGGCAAGGAACTTCAAACTCAATCCATCACAACTAGCATTAGTTGACATTAGGACTTTAACCCTTTGCCTATGCATCAACATTCATTCCATACACCATTTATGAACTTTAACCGCTTAACTAACTCAACACTATACACAACCCCATGGTCCTTATGGGAGCCTTCATTGCTCAACCATTTCAATAGGACATTACCTTCATTCAATCCATCATACAATTCAAGTTATGGTCATCAAGGCCCTCACAAACTATTTACATTTCATTAACCATATTATAGAACATTCTTATCACACCTGGTTCAACACACAATTCAAATACATTATCATGTTTAGGGACTTCAACCCCTTCTTAGTCAATTAACCCAACATGGTCATCAATTATACACTACATAGCTCATAATACTTTTAACATACCATTTATCAACCATTCATAGTTATTGGGCCATTACCCTAGTTCAAAATATCACCAACACATGACTAGACAATTCACTTAGACATTTCTACAAACATCATATATGCATACCTTTAACTAGGCTATTTTCATAATAAAAATCATAATTATTAGGGTTACTCAAGACCCTCATGTTAAACCACATACAACACGCACCCACATATGCAAATAACCATCAATGACATGTATAAACGTAAGTCTAAGCAAGAATCAACATTATTGATCATTAGGCAACAAAACCCTTTTCATTGATTTCAAAATCACCATGTACACTTACTAATCAAAGTGTAAAATACATGGGTTACATGCACTTAGAATTATTTAACAAGGGGAAGATTTACATGGCTTAGAAAACTTGATTTATCAAGAGTCTTGACTTCACTTTGCCTCTTGAAGATCACCCTTGAAACCCTAGCATCCTATTCTTCAAAGATGAGTTTGAGAGAGTGTTTTGGATGTTTGATCCACTCAAAAGTGGATTTAAGTAGGCCTTATACACTTATATAGTAATGGGACTTAGGGTTTAAGGCATGGAAAATGACCAAAAATCTCTTAGTTAAAAGATGTAAAATGAACCCATGCAGGGGTACGACTCATATTACGAACCGTACCCTAGGGTACGAGTGGTACCCTGACTCATACCTTAGGATTCTCATGGGTCACCTACACTTTTTAGGGTACGATAACACACCTTGAGTCTTATACAAAGGGTACAAATCAACCCCTAACTCGCATACACCACTCGTACCCAAAATAGTCCACTAAAGCTAGGACTTTCCTCTATACGATCATGTTGAGTATGACTCGTATACTTAGGGTACGATTGAGGAGGGGGTCACTCATACCTAGGACAATGAGTAACCATTAGCACACTTTATAGGATATGAGAGGGGAGGGAAAGAAGGATATGACTCATATCCAAGGGGTACAACTCGTGCCCCTAGTCGTACCCACCTCAGTGACATCAAATGGGGAGTTTCTTTCAATGGTTCAAAGTCCAAGTGTTTTAATTCTCCCCCACTTAGATTATTTGTCCTCGACTGATGGGTAAGGTAAGCAATAAAGACAAGTTAACACATTATCACATATCAAAACAACCTTCAAACAAGTTAGAACAATCATACAACAAGGATATAACACCCATCATGCTCATTATCAATCAATCATTCACGTCATCCTCTTTGAGACTCAAACCTATTATTTATCAAGACACTTGTTCATTGTAAAGATTAGGGACTTAAACCCTTACTTATCAAGACTTACTTATTTCATAGCTTAGGGACTTTAGGTTATCAACTTATTAAGGAAACTTTCTCAATTCAAGGATTAGGAACTCAAACCCATCATTATTCCAAAGACATGAATCTACTCAAGATACTAGGGGCTTAAACCTATCACAACAAGACACACATAATTTCAAAGCACTAGGGACTTAAATCCATAGCCTATCAAGGCATAACTTAATTTCAAATACTGGGGAATTCAACCCGTTGTCCATCAAAGACACAAATCAAAGCAAGGAGATCAACACATACTTCCATCCCAAGTTTCTAGGATAGAAAACTAATAAGGATTCATGTCCTCTTCCATTTCCCACGTAGCTTCCTCAAACTTTTGATTCCTCTATAGAACCTTCACCGAAGCCACTTTTTTCGTTCGTAATCGGAAAATATGCCGATCTAATATCCTCACCGGGATCTCCTCATAGGAAAAAACATCCGAGATATCAACATCACTCAAGGACATAACCAATGAAGGATCACCCACACATTTACGTAACATAGAGACATGGAAAATTGGGTAAATGGAGTTCATACTAGAAGGCAACTCCAACTCTTAGGCAACTTTACCAACACTCTTCACAGCCAAGTAGGGGCCAACATATCAGGGACTAAGCTTCCTCTTTTTACAAAATCGCATCACTTCTTTCATGGGAGATACTTTCAAGAATACCCAATTTCTAACACTAGACTCTAAGTCCCTATACCTCACATTCACATAGGGCTTTTGGCGACTTTGAGCGGTTTTCAACCTATCACACCTTCACCTTCTCTAAGGCTTATTGAACTAAATTAGGGCCAAGCAACTTACCCTCACCAACTTTGTATCAACCAATAGGAGATCAACATATCCTAATATTCAATGCTTCAAAAGGGGCCATACCAATATTAGTGTGTTAACTATTATTATAGACAAACTAAATCAAAGAAAAGTGGTCATACCAACTACCACCATAATCAATCACACAAGCCTGCAACATATCCTCTAATATTTGGATGGTCCTTTTCGCTTACCCATCCGTTTGAGGGTGGAAAACGATATTAAAGCATACTTTAGTACCCAAAACCTTTTTGGAATGACTTCCAAAAGTGGGATGAAAATAGAGTACCACAGTTTGAGATAATAGAAACTAGAGCACCATGCAACTTCACAATCTCTGTAAGATACAACTTAGCATAATCTTTCGCTGAGTAATTAGTCCTCACAAGTAAAAAGTGAGCGGAGTTGGTCATTCTATCAATAATGACCCAAATAAAATCACATTGATTCTGAGATCTAAGAAGACCAGTAACAAAATCCATATTAATTGCCTCCTACTTCCATTTGGGCAACACAATTTCTTGGTATAACCCACTGGGCCTCATGTGCTCAACTTTCACTTGTTGACACACCAAACACTTGGCTACATAGCTAGCCATATCACATTTTATATTGCTCCACAAATAGAACTCTCTAAGGTAATGATACATCTTGGGGGAACAGAGATGAATAGCATAATAGGATCCATGAGCCTCGTCCATGACACCTTCTTTCAATCCATCGACGTTGGGAAAACATAGCCTACGTTGGTATCTCAAGATACCATCACTACCAATCACAAAGTATGCAACTTTATTTTGATCCATATTAATCTTGATCTTCATCAAGTTGGGGTCCAATGCTTTCTTTTTCTTTATCTCAACAACAAGAGATGATTGAGATATCGGGAGCACAAATACACCACCATTCTTAAAGTCTGCAAGTCAAACTTCAAGATTAGACAAATAGTGAATGTCCTCCACAAAGTCCCACTTATCCTCATCTACATGGGCATAAATCCCCATGGACAATCTAGTAAGAGCATCGACGACTACATTTTCTTTACTGAGATGGTAATGAAGACTCATATCATAGTCTTTCAACAACTCAAGCC
>NW_025884322.1:21851-36204 GCF_002878395.1 Capsicum annuum
ATTTAGCACTATACATGACACCATGGTCCTTATGGGTGCCTTCATTGCTCAACCATTTCCATAGGCCATTGCCTTCATTCAATCCATCATACAATTAAAGTTATGGTCATGAAGACCCTCATAAACTATTCATATTTCTTTAACCATCTTATAAAACATTTTTACCACACTTAGTTCAATACACAATTCAAATACATTATCATGTTTAGGGACTTCAACCCCTTATTAGTCAATTAACCGAACATGGTCATCAATTATATACTACATAGCTCATAATACTTTTAACATACCATTTATCAACCATTCATACTTATTGGGACATTTCCCTACTTCAAAATATCACCAAAATGTGACTAGACAATTCACTTAGACATTTTCACAAACACCTTATGTGCATACCTTTAACAAGGCTATTTTCATAATAGAAATCATAAATATTCAGTTTACTGAATACCCTTATGTTAAAACACTTACAACAAGCAACCACATATGAAAATAACCATCAATGACATGTATAAACATAAGTCTAAGCAAGAATCAACATTATTGATCATTAGGCAACAAAACCCTTTTGATTGATTTCAAAATCACCATGTACACTTACTAATCAAAGTGTAAAATACATGGGTTACATGCCTTTAGAATTATTTAACAAGGGGAAGATTTACATGGCTTAGAAAACTTGATTTAGCAAGAGTCTTGACTTCACTTTGCCCTTTGAAGATCACCCTTGAAACCCTAGCCTCCTATTCTTCAAAGATGAGTTTGAGAGAGTGTTTTGGATGTTTGATCCACTCAAAAGTGTGTTTAAGGAGGCCTTATACACTTATATAGTAGAGGAAATTAGGGTTTAATCCATGGGAAATGACCACAAGTACCTTAGTTAAAAGCTATAAAATAAACCGGTGCAAGGGTACAACTCACCTTATGAACCGTACCTTAGGGTACGAGTGGTACCCTGACTCATACCTTAGGCTTTTCCTAGGTCACCTACACTATTAAGGGTACAATAACGCACCATTGAGTCATATAAAAAAGGGTAATACTCAACCCCTAACTCTTATACACTACCTATACCCAAAATAGTCCACTCAAGCTAGGACTTTTCTCTATACAATCATATTGGGTACGACTCTATACTCAAGGTACGATTGAGGAGGGAGTAACTCATACCTAGGATAGTGTGTAACCCTCACCAAACTTTTTAGTATATGATAGGGGGTAAAAAAGGATACAACTAGTATCCAAGGGGTACGACTAGTGCCCCTAGTCGCACCCACCCTAGTGGCATCAAATTGGGTGTTTCTTTCAATGGTTCAAAGTCTAGGTATTTCAAAAAAATTTAGTCATATGGGGAGTTTCTCCTAACCAAAAAACAATATGAGAGATCATTATGCCCATCGTCTTACCCATACTAGAAAGGTTGTTCTAACCATCCAAAATTAGAACCATCTACATGAGGATCCTATAATCATACCCTTTGGGTGAAACCTACAGTTGCAAAATAGTTTTGGGACTTGGGTTATCTGAACCCTTTCCCTCTAGGTGATAAATAAGTCTTCCAAAAACATAGTAGTACTCTATATCATAATTGAATCATAGGCTTGAGTTGTGATCAACATGTTTGTAAATTGTACTATAGTGAGACTATGCTCAATTTCACATCATGAATCATATGCATACATGCCTTTTCAACATAGATATCATAATTCATAAAGAAATCCTTATAGAATGAGTTTTAATACTAAATAAGAGTTTAGTATAGACATCATAAGATCATGAGAAAACCACTTCATTGAAATTAAGTAAAACATGTAAAGAATCCAACTTTAGTGATTTGGTCATAAACCCTATCTTTGAAAAAAATTGTGCATATCTTGAAATTACATGTACATGAGGATTAAATTAATCCATCAATGAAATATTGCATACCTGAATGAAGATGAACACTTGACAAGAGAAAGCTTGATTAAGTTGCTAGATTAAGAACCTTAGGTTTCTTGATTTTAGCTTAGACTTGTTCTTGACTTGCTCTTGAGAGAATAAAGGAATAATAGGATTAAGTGTATTATATTTATAATCTTTGGTGTCAAAAACATCATGGGATAGGGTAAATATACAAGGAAAAGTTGGATTTACCCTTACTAACACATTGTTGTTTTTTTAGTACAGGGTATACAAGCATAGTACGACTCGTGGTCCATAGTATGAGTCGTACAATGATTCGTGCTCCATGGAAGTTTTTAAAACTCTAAACTCACTTCTCTAACTCAACATCAAAATTTGTAGACTTTATTTCATAACTCGTACACTAATTTCAAACCTGTACTATCACTAGTGGTTTTGAGGGGACTTTGTCAAGTCTCAATCCAATTTCATGTCCAAACTTTATGGTATTAGTCATGGTGCATAGGGATTTTAGAATAATTGGGTGATTGATACCATGAGTCATAATAAGACTCGTGGTGTTGTTGTATGAGTCATACTATGAGTCATGGTAATTTGGGACTACAATCTCATGTTTTTATTTTCCATACTAAACACTAAGTATTCGTAGGTTTGAAATCCAAGGTGTTGCAATATTTGAAATCCAAGGTGTTGCAATATATCCTCCTTGGGATTATTCATTCTTGAATGAAGAGTAGGGATAGGATCAAAGGATATAGGAACCACCATAAGCTCAACTTAGCTAAATCACACCAAGTGATGGACTCGAATATAGAGTATAAGAGGTACAAACATCAGTATGAGCATGTAAGACATCGAGATATGAGATAAGACTCCTAAGGTTCACTATAATAATGATGTTACTACCCTAAATACTTTCGTAAGAAGGAGTGAAAAAATAGGGGTATTTTGCTTTCATGTCTTCCTCAGCTTTGCATGTAGCTTCTTCAATTGTTTGAATCCTCCAAAGGACCTTAACTGATGCAACTTCCTGGGTTCTCAACTTACAAACCTGATGGTCTAAAATATAAACTTGAACCTCTTTGTACGAGAAGTTTTCCTTATCCCCAACATGCTCTACTAAATCAACAAGTGACGAATCACCAATACGCTTCTTTAACATAGAGATGTAAAACACTAGATGCACAAATACCAACTCTGAAGGCAACTCAAACTCATACACTACTTTTCCCATCCTATTAATAATTCAATAAGGACTAATTAATCAAGGATTCTTTTTTCCTTTCTTGCCAAAATGTATAACATTCTTTAAGGTCAAAAACTTCAACAATACGCAATCATCAACCTCAAACTCTTAATATCTCCTTTCTACATCTAAATATAATTTTTGTCAACTCTATATGATTGTCAACTACTCGTGAATCATAGCCTCATGGACCATGTCTAGACCTATCAATTTAGCCTCACCGGCCTTAAACAAACCAAATAGGATATCTACTTCTTCTCTCATAAAGTACCTCAATATGGAGCCCTTTGAATGATAGAATTGTAACTATTATTATAGGCAAACTCAATAAAAGGTAGGTGATCATCCCAATTACCTTTGAATTCAATGACATATGATCTCAACATATTCTCAAGAGTCTATATAGTATGCTCTGCATGACCTTTGTTTGCAGATGAAAAGCAATGCTAAGATTTAAACTCATTCCCAAACCTTCTAAAAAGGTTACCAAAAGTGGACTGTAAATTATGCACCCTGATCTAAAATGATGGACAATGAAACCCCATGAAGCTTAACTATCCACATAACATATATCCTAGCATAATCCTTAGTTGTATCAGTCATCTTGATAGGTAAAATATGAGCTTATTTTGACATATAATTAACAATCACCTAAATCAAATCATGTTGACATCGTGTATGCGACAAAGATACAATAAAATACATATTAAGAATCTCCCACTTCCAAGTAGGAATACTTCTGTCTTGAGCTAAGCCATCGGGACTTTTATGTTCAATCTTAACACGTTGACAATTCAGACACTTCGCCACTAATCCTTAATATCCTTCTTCATAGCATTCCACCAATAAACCTCTCTTTAATTGAGATATATCTTATAGAACATGGATGAATAGGGTATATAGAACTATGTACCTCTATCATAATCCACTTCCTTAACCTATCAATGTCAGGAACACATAATTTGCCTTGATACCTCTATCATAATCCACTTCCTTAACCTATCAATGTCAGGAACACATAATTTGCCTTGACATCAAAGAACACCATCTCCCACTTGGAAGAAAGGAAACACCTACTTAAGAACTCCCTCATTAAACTGGAGAAATATGGAATCTTTACTTTTCTTCTCATGATCTCCATCACTAATGAAGACTGAAACCATTTTGAACTATCGCACCATTATCATCTGAATCTATGAGATGAACTCTCATCCATGCAAGTCTATGAACATCTTTCATAATTTATTTCTTATCTTACTTTGCATGGGCAACACTTTCCATAGAAAACCTACTAAGATCTTTAATAATAATATTTGACTTACTTGGATGGTAAAACACACTCATATCATAATCTTTCAGAAGTTTGAGCTATTTTTTTGTCAAAGATTCAACTCTTTCTGACTAAAAGCATATTACAAGCTCTTATGATCTGTTAAGACATTTACCTGCATGCCATAGATATAATGATGCTAAATATTCAAGAAAAATACAATAGTTGCTAATTCAAGGTTATGGGCGGGGTAGTTCCTATCATGATTTTTAAGTTGTCAATAGGCGTAAGCAATAATCTTACCATTCTACATCAACATACAACCAAGGACAATTTTGGAAGTATCACAATAAGCCTCAAAACTATTTTACCTATTGACAAGGTCAAAACTAGAGCTGAAGCCCATCGAGATTTCAACTCCTAAAAACTCTTCTTACAAGCATTAGGGAACTAATTTTTTTAATTTTCTAACTTACATTAATCAATGAAGTGGTAATAGATGAAAAATACTTTATGAATCATCTGTATTAACCAGTTAAACCAAAGAAAAGCTTGATGTCTAATGGGGAATAGGTCTAGGCCAATTCTTAACTATCTCAATTTTATGAGAATTAACTAGAATACCCTCACTAGAAATAAAATGCCCAAGAAAAGCTATGTCTTCTACCAAAACTCAAATTTTAAAAACTTAGCATACAACTATCTATCTCTGAGAGTTTGAAGGATTATTTGAGATGATCAACATGATCTTTATCACTACAAGAGTATATCAAAATATAATTTATGAGCATAAATAAAAATATATCGAGGTATGGCTTAAACACCCCATTTATAAATTTTATAAAGGTTGCGGGAGCATTGACTAGCTAAAAGCACATAATAAGAGACTCATAGTGACCATAACAAGGATGAAAAGTCATTTTTAAAATATCACATTCCCTTACCTTTAACTGATGGCTACCAAAAATGGGATATTTGTTATTAAAAAAAGACCTTGTTCAATTTGTGGTTATGGATACATATTCTAACAGAAATATCTTTCTTACACACAAAAAAGAACTGGGGAAATCTATCAAAAAACACTAGGCCTGATGAAACCTTTATTTAGGAGATCCATTAACCATTTTTTCAGTTCTTTCATTTAATTGGAGCCATTATATATGTAAAAATAGAGATATATTGCCTATTAGGAAGATATCTATCCTAAAATCTATCTTCTTATCGAGAAGGACTTAGTGAAGATGATAAAAAAAGACCTCAGAAAATTTATTTACTAGGGGGGCCAATTGAAGAGAAGGGACTTCAACACTATAATCCTTGAACTAAACTAGAAAGTGAATACAACACTTAAAAATAATTTTCTTAGCCTTAAGATAAGAGATGAAATGACCTTTTGGCATGACTAGACTACTCTTTCACTCTAAGGCGAGTTTATTTAGAAATTAAAATTTTACTATTCATAATCCTACAATCAGCTAAAGCATGACAATAATATAACAAGTCCTTACCTAAAATAACATCTAAATCTACCATGTGTAACTTTACTAGATCAATCTACCAGCTAAATCAATTTTGATATCATATCAACATAAGGAGTCATGAATGATAAGGTATTTGTTGAATCTAATAATGCATAAACATCATAAAAAAAAACTTTCAACATATTAATGACAACATCGGGGAGCTATTATGATCTCGACAGCTGGATAAAGCATAAAATAAAACCTAACTACTACCTAAACCTAAAATCATTACCATTTTGAGTATTACAACCTATTGAGATTGATGAAGTGGTCTGAGCACTATTACCCCCATCGCCCTACCTAGTTGAGGGATAATTTCTCAACATGTGGCCTGATAAACCACACCCAAAGCAAACCATACCCAAAGCACCCGTTCTCATCGTAAAGGCACCTGCTAGATACTGTTTCTCACACTTGTTGCAATATAGGTATGAAGGTCTCTTTGTAACATTGCCTTGAGATTGTGGTCCTGGCCCTATATTTTTAATCCTTTCTAAAGCTGGAAATTGATGCACTACCTAAAGATTGGGCTAATATAAAAGATTTATTATAGAAAAAAGATCGATTTCTATTTTTAGCCCTTAACTAACTGTGATCATTGTTGGCCATCTTGTCACTTTTACTTTAATTTTCTTCTCTCTTTTTCAACTTATCCTCTTTGACTTGATGGATAGAATTATAAGCCAATTTTGGAATCATATACTCCAATGGTTCATTTGATAGAGGAGATAGGAGATAATTAATTCTGATATTAATTTAAGAATAGTTTCATTTCATATTTATTTAGAATAAAATTGGAGGATAACATGTAATCACATGATAGTAGTGTTATTTGTAACCCATGTTGAGAGATGACTATGCGGATCCAACTTTATAAGCTGAGTTTTTGGTTGCCTTTCTTGATCACTTCTTTCATTGATATTTAAAGTAACCTAAGGCTGAGGAGTTTGTTAATCTGATGTAAGTTAAGATTAGTGTGAAAGAGTATGGACTGAAATATTTGCAGATGGCTCGATTATGTCCATGTCTCTAATAAAAATCACCATCTTACCCTATGATGTGCCATTGTTTGATGGCACTTTTGATGCTTAAAATAAGGAAATTATACAAGTACTCAAGTATTTTTGTTAGATGTTATGTGATTTTGTGTTGATTTTTTAGGAAAATAGAGTTCAGAGTAGAGAATGAACAAAAAGGATAAAGAGAAGCCGAGAGTGGTACCTATAAGATATATGGGCCCATAGGGTATCTACATAGGTAGGGTTCCTAAAATTTCTAAAACTGGGTATCTTACTCTGATTCCTGCGAAGCCTACCTATGAGGCATAAGTATAACCTATGATATGTAGTCTGCCTCATAGGTAGGGTTCTGCAGTCTGAAGATTTCTCTAATTCCCACGAGCCTACCTACTCTTCGTAGGAACAACCTATGGCCCATAAGTGGGGCCATGGGTAGGTGCCAACTTAAGTTTCCTACTTTGTTTAGGATAGGTTTTTTGATGTATCTATAAATACCCATTGGATGTTTTGTTATCAATTTACGCTCTTTACACACTTTTAACATTCTTTTGAGTTCTAAGATACATTATTGATCTTGGAATCATTGTTCTTGATTTTTATGGTTTGAAATTAAATTGAGATTTCAATTTTCATTCTTATTATTCGTGATATGATTCATATGCTTTCATCTATTTATTATATGTGTGTTATTACAATCATGAGAAGCTAAAATTCATAACTAGTGTTGTGGGAACACTGATGGATTAACAAAGTAGATGAAGTCCAAAGTCTTTCTAGATTGATTTTCTTGTATATATTGGGGTTTTCTTTACTTTGATTGCTTTCTTAATGTTTGCAAATTTTAGGAATTTGTATGTATTTAATACTTGCTCAAGAGAGAGGTAGAGATTAGAAAAATGATATCACAACAGTAATTTGAAGCTACTAACCTTCATCTAATTAACTTGAGATCATGAGGAGACAGTTAATCTAAGATCCAGAATAAAGGTTAGTAATGCGACACTCTGAGACCAAGAGGATATGAGTGAAATTCACCCAAACCAAGGTCAGAAGATGGTTAGGTGATACATAACTTGTTAGATCTTACATGCAAGAAACCAAGATAGTTTGATGAGCACGATAAGTCTATGGAGTTAATAATTTAGGCGAAAAAAATCCTAGTAATCATCTTATATTGATAACAACCCTACTGCCCAACATTGTTACTATTACTATTAATTTCACAATCCCCCATCTTTTACTTTTTGCAATTTCTAATTACCCTAACCTTATTGGGTTTTCTATTTGACAAGTGACCGATTTATATTGTTTAGGAGGTGTAATTTGGGCGACATCAAATTTCGGTGCCATTACTAGGGAAGTACAATTATAGATTGATTTATTAAGGTTATTGAGGTTGTTGGTTTTTGGTTTATATTATTGCTAGGGCATACACTGGTGTATAACTAGTACGTAGAGTCAAGCCAATACCCTGATTTTATTTGATCTCGAGTTTAAACAAACCTTATAATAGAATCATAAGATGGAAGAGTATGATTAAAGATCCCTGTTCAAAAGAGTTCATGATTATCGAGATGTATTGGATCGGCTACCTCCTTATTATGTTCATGAAACTGCTGAGAAATCTCTAATGGTTAATATCTAAAGAAAATGTGAGGTTAGCACTTGCCCAATGTGTTGAAGAAAGGGCTAGATAAAAAGAGGAAGATCGTTGAGCAACACTCGACAAAGATAGACTTAGAAGGTACAAAGTTCAAGCATCCACATATTAGTACTTGTTATGATGATCCAAAAGAAGATTTGGGGTATGTTGAACTAATTGAGATAGGGGATATTATTTCTCCAGAGTTTCCCCAAGGAATGAAATTTGACATTACAAGTGCAATAATTTATTTGCTTAATCTGAAGGGTGTGTTTTCTGGTTTGCCTATTGATAATGCAAACATGCACATTATGAACTTTGTTGGGATCTACATGTTGTACAATCTGCCAGGGGCAAGTTAAGAAGATCTATGACTTAGGTTGTTCCTATATTTCTTACAGGTAAAGCGACATTATGGTTAGGAGAGATGCCTCATGTTCCATTACGATTTGGAACAAGTTGAGCACACAATTCTTGGACCAATTTTTCTCGCCTTTTAGAATGCTGCAATTGAAGGATGAGATTTATAATTTCAGACAGTTACATTCAGTGTCACTATATGAGACATAGTTGAGGTTTAAGAAGAAGCTGATGATGTTACCAATCACAGGATTTTTGTGAGGAGCTTGCTGGAGATATTCTATAGAGCCTTGAATGTAAATACCAAGATTATGGCTTATACTACTACTGGTGGGGATTTTATGAATCTTCATTGAAAGTAGGCCACAAAAATCTTAAATTGAATTACTAACCAACTGAGGGTGGCATACTCGGAGGCAGACAGGTTAGTTGGTACTTATGCTATTGGTGCCTCCAATGAGTAGATAGCCCTAGATGATATAGTGTCTCAAAAAGTCACACAACTGAGGACTGAGATTGGGTTACTTACCAAATAGTTTGCAACTATCAGAGTAGAAAAGATGAATGTAGTGGAGTCACAAGGTAGATCTTATAGACATGATGAGTCTAACTCTAAGTAGGACTAAAGTAATTGGATAAAGAGATGTCAGGTTTCTGATCCAAGGTCCAAGGGTCTAATCAAGACACTTGGAACTCGAGGCAAGGAAATCAAGGTCGAAACGACTATAGAGATAAGTACAGGTACAAGAGCAAAAAGCGTGATAGTGTCTTTAGGAGAAAGGATGATTACAAGGAGAAAGATTATCTGTATGTTCCACCAAAGAACTATGAATTGACTCTAGAATAGAAGTATTGCTTGCTAAGCTTATAAAGAGTTCATAAATCCAAAAGAGTTGCCTTAAAGAGATTAAGGTAGACATATTTGGATTAAGATAGAAAATAAAATCACATTCTACTACCACTAAGCAACTTGAGCAGCAGTTTGGGAATATATTGGCTACATTAAATCAGCATCAACTGAGCACTCTTTTGAGCAATACCATTCAAAATATAAAGATTGACAATCACTGCCTAGCTATAACCACTCAGAGTAGTAAGGCTACTATTGATCCACCTATGCCTATGGTTGATGAGGTAAGTAATGATACTATAGATATTGATGATATACTCAAAGTTGAAACTAAAAAGTTGGTAACAAATAGTGACACATTGTATAAATCTATGAGTGTAGAGAAATGAGCTAATAAGGATAACAAAAAAGGTAAGGAGGTTACATCACCACTAACGCCCATTTTGCGACCTTCTTCACTTTTTTCCCAAAGATTGAAGCAAAAATCCTAAGAAGGGAATTATAAGAAATTTATTTCTATGCTGAAGGAGTTGACCATGAACATCTCTCTTCTTGAAGCTCTAGAATAGATGCCTGGCATTGCAGAATTTATAAAGGATTTGGTGACAAAGAATAGAACTTTCAGTTCTGAGGATGTTGATGGTTTGCATCATTGTAGTGTAATTGCATCTCAATTTCTTGTGTAAAAGAAATGTGATTTCAGTGCTTTCACTATCCCTTTTACTATTGGGTCATCTAGAATTGCCAAGGCTTTATGTGACTTAGGTGCAAGCATTAACTTAATACTACTAGTAGTGTTCAAACAATTGGGTGTGAGATCCACCAAACCAATGATGATGTAGTTATGGATGGTGGATCATACAGTTAGGAAGCTTGTAGGCATATCCTTTGAAGTTTTGTTCAAGGTGGACAACTTCATCTTTTTGGCAGACGTTGTTGTCTTGGATTATGAAATTGATTTAGAGATGCCCATAATTTTTGGGAGACGTTTTTTAGCCATGGGTAGAGCATTGGTTGATATAGAAAGAGTTGATCTTAAGTTCATGCTGAATAATGAGGAAGTCATATTCAATAGTTGTAGAACTCTAAAACAACCAACCTACATGAGGGTAGTTTTGGTAATAAATAGTCTTGATAACCCTAGAAGCCAACCCTATGGCCACCTTGATAAATTATGAGTAATCAAGGTCCCCACATCGTGCCGCATTATTAAATCAGGTACTGCTTGAGAGGCAATCCAAGGTGTCTTATTATTTTTGCATTTGTGATAATTTATGTTATTTGTTATTAACATAAGATTTACGCACCTAAGGTGCCATAGGTATGTTCCTAACTATCTTGCTTTATGGTGTCCTAATACATTGGGGATAATACATACTTATTTGATGGGGGTAGGGTTACTTATGGGTCTATATAACCTCTTGCAATTTTTGTTGTCGTATCTCTTTTCCTCGGAGTATGTTATCATAGTAGACCCAGCATATTTAGGTATTATGTTGTGTCATGATATGTGTTTTTTGTTTAATTATAAGAAAAATAAGAAACCTAAGTGCAGCCGAAATGTTTTGTTTTGTGTTTTTAAGTGTTTGAAAAATATAATACCCCTCATAAATTTTTGTGAACTGTATGTTGTAAATATATGTGTGACCATTGTTGAATATTGTTATGGTATAGTATTAAGGTCAAAATAATCATAGCTTAGCATTGCATAAACCGAATTGGTACTAGCTGATTATATAACCCTATACCATGTGTGTGAGGCATTGACCTTGTTCAGTTTGTGCATTTAATCCAAAACTAGATTGATTAGTCTTTCCTATGTTGTTGGATAATTGGTTGGGACATGATCATAGGTCGTGTTTGAATAAGTCCATTCTTAGCCTAAAAAATTGATCATATAAAAATAAGTATCCCTTGATCCCTGATTTGAGCCTAAGTTGACCTATTTTCTTGTTTTTACCCTTTCACCTTCCTATTTAATTACAATGAACCTATTTTAGCTCTAGTCCATCCTTGGACACTGTATACCTCAGCAAATTACCTAAGTTGAGGGAGACTATCATAGGGGTGTGTAGTTGAAAATGGGTATGAAAAAGTGTATGAATAAAATAAAAAAAGTAGGGTTGGGTGTAGTAGAAAAGTGTAAAAAAAGGAAATAAAGAAAAAGAAAAAGAAAAAAAAGTGAATAAATATAAAGAATGAAGGAAACCACATCTAATCCGAATAAGTAATAAAGGAGAAAAGGGGAGAAGTAAAAGAAGCATGGTCAAGTAGTGGTGCCAATAATGTAAGTGTAGTGTCAAGAAGGGTGAGTCACTATTTACCATATGTAGCATACCTTCCCCCAAGCCTACATTACAAGCCTAGAAAAGTTGTATAGTGATCCCAGTCCAACTGTCCAAAACTAAGGTATATAAAATAAGGGAAAGCCTATGGTATTTTATGCACATTGTTTGAACTTCTTTTGAGAGTGTAAGTGTTTTATGTAGTCCCTACATTGACATGCATGACTATACTATGAGAGTTGGGAATTTCTTGCTGTGAGGATACATAGGTTGGGTTGTTAACTACTTATTTGTTCACTTGGTGTCAATTGCATATATTTTTAGTTGTTTATTGTTGATCTAATGCCATCACTTGATTTCTTTGTGTCATACTATTTTTCTACATGGATCCACATAGTGGTTATGAAAGTTGTAAATAGGAGGGGGTAAGAAAGTTAAGCCAAATTGATCTGGCTACCATAGGTGCCTTAGGTTTATTTTGGTTAAGCATCGTGCTTCTTCTATTATCTATTAGTTTCTTGAGGACATGTAAACGTTTTAAGTTAAGGGTGTTGATGTGCAATGGTTTCATGGTACTTTCAATTCTTAAAACAAAGAAATTTGCAAGTACTTAGGTATTTTTGTAGATGTGATATGCTTTTGTGTTGATTTTGTAGAAAATAGAGTTCAAAGTAGAGAATGAGCAAAAAAAAGAGGAGAAGCTGAAAATGTTACCTATGAGCCAACCTATGGCCCGTAGGTGGCCACATAGTTAGGGTTCCTGAAAGTTCTGAAGTTGGGTGTCTTACTCTGATTTCCATGAAGCTGGCCTATAAGGCGTAGGTATAACCTATGGTCTGTAGGTTTCCTCATAGGTAAGGGTTCTGTAGTCTGAATATTTCTTTGATTCCCATGAGACTACCTACGCCCCGTAGGTACAACCTATGTCCCGTAAATGGGGTCGTAGGTAGGTTCCAACTCAAGTTTCCTACCTTTTAAGGTTAGTTTTCTAATATATCTATAAAAACCTATTGGATGTTTTGTTATCAGTTTATGCACTTTATAAACTTTTAACATTGTTTTGATTTCTAAGATACATTATTAATCTTGGAATTGTTGTTCTTGTTTTTTAGGTTTGAATTAATTTGAGATTTTGATTTTCATTCTTATTATTTGTGGGATCATTCATATTTCATCTATGAATTCTATGTGTGTTTTTGCTATCATAAGCAGCTAAACCCCATAACTAGGTTTGTGGGAATCCTGATGGATTAACAGAGTAGAGGAAGTGCAAAGTCTTTCTAGATTGGTGTTCTTGCATGTATTGGGGTTTTCTCCACTTTGACTTTTTCATAACAATTTCAAATACTCAAAACTCACCTGTATTCAATACTTGCTCGAGATAGAGGTAGGGATTAGGAAAAATAGATCACAATATTAATTTGAAGCTACCAACCTTCCTATAATAAACTTGAGACCGAGAGGAGATAGTTAATCTAAGATCTAGAACAAAGGTTAGTAATGCAATACTCTGAGATCAAGAGTAGATGAGTGAAATTCACCCAAATCAAGGTCAAGAGATGGTTAGGTGATACATAACTTTTTTAGATTTTGCATGCAAGGCATCGAGATAGTTTGACGAGCATGATAAGTCTGCAGATTTAAGAAGTCTGGGGAACATAATCCTGGTGATTATCTTATATTGATAACAACCCTACTAGCCCAACATTGTTACTCTTACTATTTCTTTCACAAACCCCTCTTTTACTTTCTATAATTTCAAATTACATCAGTAAGCTCGTGATAGATTTTTGACTTATTCCTCATGGGATTGACCATAACCTTGTTAGGTTCTATAGTTGACAAGTAACTAATTTATGCTTTCTAGGAGATATAATTTAGGAGACATCACCTTCCTTACTCAAAAGTATGGACAACCCTGACTCGAACGAGCTCATTTAAATACTCATATTGAACACCATATATGGAGCATAGTAAGATAGCTGGGTGAACTTATGAACGTACTAATTTGCACTCATAAAACCCTATTCCAAATTTTAGAACTCTCTAAACTTATCCTTTCTCAACTCTCAAGGAAATAAATGCTCCAACAAGGCATTCTCAAACTCACCCTACGTTATCGGTATCACCATCTTCTCCTTAAATATCTTTCCACTACTCATACCATATGCCTGTAATTTTCTTAAGTTGGTAAGAAATAATCTCAACCTTTTTTGTTTCTGAAACATGCATAATCTGAAGAATATTTTA
>NW_025884322.1:39204-52730 GCF_002878395.1 Capsicum annuum
TAAAATATTCTTCAGATTATGCATGTTTCAGAAACAAAAAAGGTTGATCTTATTTATTACCAACTTAAGAAAATTACAGGCATATGGTATGAGTAGTGGAAAGATATTTAAGGAGAAGATGGTGATACCGATAACGTAGGGTGAGTTTGAGAATGCCTTCTTGGAGCATTTATTTCCTTTAAAGTTGAGAAAGGATAAGTTTAGAGAGTTCTAAAATTTGGAATAGGGTTCTATAAGTGCAAATTAGTACATTCATAAGTTCACCCAGCTATCTTACTATGCTCCATATATGGTGTTCAATATGAGTATTTAAATGAGCTCGTTCGAGTCAGGGTTGTCCATACTTTTGAGTAAGGAAGGTGATGTCTCCTAAATTATATCTCCTAGAAAGCATAAATTGGTTACTTGTCAACTATAGAACCTAACAAGGGTATGGTCAATCCCATGAGGAATAAGTCAAAAATCTATCACGAGCTTACTGATATAATTTGAAATTGTAGAAAGTAAAAGAGGGGTTTGTGAAAGAAATAGTAAGAGTAACAATGTTGGGCTAGTAGGGTTGTTATCAATATAAGATGATCACTAGGATTATGTTCCCCAGACTTCTTAAATCTGCAGACTTATCATGCTCGTCAAACTATCTTGATGCCTTGCATGCAAAATCTTAAAAAGTTATGTATCACCTAACCATCTCTCGACCTTGATTTGGGTGAATTTCACTCATCTACTCTTGATCTCAGAGTATTGCATTACTAACCTTTGTTCTAGATCTTAGATTAACTATCTCCTCTTGGTCTCAAGTTTATTACAGAAAGGTTGGTAGCTTCAAATTAACATTGTGATCTATTTTTCCTAATCTCTACCTCTATCTCGAGCAAGTATTGAATACAGGTGAGTTTTGAGTATTTGAAATTGTTATGAAAAATTCAAAGTGGAGAAAACCCCAATACATGCAAGAACACCAATCCAGAAAGACTTTGCACTTCCTCTACTTTGTTAATCCATCAGGATTCCCACAAACCTAGTTATGGGGTTTAGCTGCTTATGATAGCAAAAACACATATAGAATTCATAGATGAAATATGAATGATCCCACAAATAATAAGAATGAAAATCAAAATCTAAAATTAATTAAAACCTAAAAAACAAGAACAACAATTCCAAGATTAATAATGTATCTTAGAAATCAAAACAATGTTAAAAGTTTATAAAGTGCATAAACTGATAACAAAACATCCAATAGGTTTTTATAGATATATTAGAAAACTAACCTAAAAAAGTAGGAAACTTGAGTTGGAACCTACCTACGACCCCATTTACAGGACATAGGTTGTACCTACGGGGATAGGTAGTCTCATGGGAATCAAAGAAATATTCAGACTACAGAACCCTTGCCTATGAGGAAACCTACAGACCATAGGTTATACCTACGCCTTGTAGGCCAGCTTCATGGAAATCAGAGTAAGACACCCAACTTTAGAACTTTCAGGAACCCTAACTATGTGGCCACCTACGGGCCATAGGTTGGCTCATGGATAACATTTTCAGCTTCTTCTCTTTTTTTTGCTCACTCTCTACTTTGAACTCTATTTTCTACAAAATCAACACAAAAACATATCACATCTACAAAAATACCTAAGTACTTGCAAATTTCTTTGTTTTAAGAATTGAAAGTACCATGAAACCATTGCACATCAACACCCTTAACTTAAAACGTTTACATGCCCTCAAGAAACTAATAGATAATAGAAGAAGCATGATGCTTAACCAAAATAAACCTAAGGCACCTATGGTAGCCAGATCAATTTGGCTTAACTTTCTTACCCCTCCTATTTACAACTTTCATAACCACTATGTGGATCCATG
This sequence comes from Capsicum annuum, assembly GCF_002878395.1. Lineage (NCBI taxonomy): Eukaryota > Viridiplantae > Streptophyta > Magnoliopsida > Solanales > Solanaceae > Capsicum > Capsicum annuum. The sequence goes on from NW_025884322.1 coordinate 41,071, forward strand.
TAGAAAAATAGTATGACACAATGAAATCAATTGATGGCATTAGATCAACAATAAACAACTAAAAATATATGCAATTGACACCAAGCGAACAAATAAGTAGTTAACAACCCAACCTATGTATCCTCACAGCAAGAAATTTCGAACTCTCATAGTATAGTCATGCATGTCAATGTAGGGACTACATAAAACACTTACACTCTCAAAAGAAGTTCAAACAATGTGTATAAAATACCATAGGCTTTCCCTTATTTTATATTCCTTAGTTTTGGACAGTTGGACTGGGATCACTATAGAACTTTTCTAGGCTTGTAATGTAGGCTTGGGGGAAGGTATGTTACATATGGTAAATAGTGACTCACCCTTCTTGACACTACACTTACATTATTGGCACCACTACTTGACCATGCTTCTTTTACTTCTCCCCTTTTCTCCTTTATTACTTATTCGGATTAGATGTGGTTTCCTTCATTCTTTATATTTATTAACTTTTTTTTCTTTTTCTTTCTTTCCTTTTTTTACACTTTTCTACTACACCCAACCCTACTTTTTTTTATTTTATTCATACACTTTTTCATACCCATTTTCAACTACACACCCCTATGATAGTCTCCCTCAACTTAGGTAATTTGCTGAGGTATACAGTGTCCAATGATGGACTAGAGCTAAAATAGGTTCATTGTAATTAAATAGGAAGGTGAAAGGGTAAAAACAAGAAAATAGGTCAACTTAGGCTCAAATCAGGGATCAAGGGATACTTGTTTTTATATGATCAATTTTTTAGGCTAAGAATGGACTTATTCAAACACGACCTATGATCATGTCCCAACCAATTATCCAACAACATAGGAAAGACTAATCAATCTAGTTTTGGATTAAATGCACAAACTGAACAAGGTCAATGCCTCACACATATGGTATAGGGTTATATAATCAGCTAGTACCAATTTGGTTTATGCAATGCTAAGCTATGATTATTTTGACCCTAATACTATGCTATAACAATATTCAACAATGGTCACACATATATTTACAACATACAGTTCATACAAATTTATGAGGGGTATTATATTTTTCAAACACTTAAAAACACAAAACAAAACATTTCGGCTGCACTTAGGTTCCTTATTTTTCTTATAATTAAACAAAAAACACATATCATGACACAAAATAATACCTAAACATGCTGGGTCTACTATGATAACATACTCCGAGGAAAAGAGATACGACAACAAAAATTACAAGAGGTTATATAGACCCATAAGTAACCCTACCCCCATCAAATAAGTATGTATTATTCCCAATGTATTAGGACACCATAAAGCAAGATAGTTAGGAACATACCTATGGAACCTTAGGTGCATAAATCTTATGTTAATAACAAATAACATAAATTATCGCAAATGTAGAAATAATAAGACACCTTGGATTGCCTCCCAAGCAGTACTTGATTTAATAATGCTGCACGATGTGGGGACCTTGATTACTCATAATTTATCAAAGTGGCCATAGGGCTGGCTTCTAGGGTTATCAAGACTATTTATTACCAAAACTACCCTCATGTAGGTTGGTTGTTTTAGAGTTCTACAACTATTGAATATGACTTCCTCATTATTCAGCATGAACTTAAGATCAACTCTTTCTATATCAACCAATGCTCTACCCATGGCTAAAAAAAGTCTCCTAAAAATTATGGGCATCTCTAAATAAATTTCATAATCCAAGACAACAACGTCTGCCAAAAAGATGAAGTTGTCCACCTTGAACAAAACTTCAAAGGATATGCCTACAAGCTTCCTAACTGTATGATCCACCATCCATAACTACATCATCATTGGTTTGGTGGATCTCACACCCAATTGTTTGAACACTACTAGCAGTATTAAGTTAATGCTTGCACCTAAGTCACATAAAGCCTTGGCAATTCTAGATGACCCAATAGTAAAAGGGATAGTGAAAGAACTGAAATCATATTTCTTTTGCACAAGAGATTCAGATGCAATTACACTACAATGATGCAAACCATCAACATCCTCAGAACTGAAAGTTTATTCTTTGTCACCAAATCCTTTATAAATTCTGCAATGCCAGGCATCTATTCTAGAGCTTCAAGATGAGAGATGTTCATGGTCAACTCCTTCAGCATAGAAATAAATTTCTTATAATTCCCTTCTTAGGATTTTTGCTTCAATCTTTGGGGAAAAGGTGAAAAAGGTCGCAGAATGGGCGTTAGTGGTGATGTAACCTCCTTACCTTTTTTGTTATCCTTATTAGTTCATTTCTCTACACTCATAGATTTATGCCATGTGTCACTATTTGTTACAAACTTTTTAGTTTCTACTTTGAGTGCATCATCAATGTCTATAGTATCATTACTTACCTCATCAACCATAGGCATAGGTGGATCAATAGTAGCCTTACTACTCTGAGTGGTTATAGCTAGGCAGTGATTGATAATCTTTATATTTTGAATGGTATTGCTCAAAAGAGTGCTCAGTTGATGCTGATTTAATATAGCCAATATATTCCCAAACTGCTGCTCAAGTTGCTTAGTGGTAGTAGAATGTGATTTTATTTTCTATCTTAATCCTAATATGTCTACCTTAATCTCTTTAAGGCAAATCTTTTGGATTTATGAACTCTTTATAAGCTTAGCAAGGAATACTTCTATTCTAGAGTCAGTTCATAGTTCTTTGGTGGAACATACAGATAATCTTTCTCCTTGTAATCATCCTTTCTCCTAAAGACACTATCACGTTTTCTACTCTTGTACCTATACTTATCTCTATAGTAGTTTCGACTTTGATTTCCTTGCCTCGAGTTCCAAGTGTCTTGATTAGACCCTTTGACCTTAGATCAGAAACCTGACATCTCTTTATCCAATTACTTTAGTCCTACTTAGAGTTAGACTCATCATATCTATAAGATCTACCTTGTGACTTCACTACATTCATCTTTTCTACTCTGATAGCTGCAAACTATTTGGTAAGTAACCCAATCTCAGTCCTCAGTTATGTGACTTTTTGAGACACTATATCATCTAGGGCTATCTACTCATTGGAGGCACTAATAGCATAAGTACCAACTAACCTATCTGCCTCCGAGTATGCCACCCTCAGTTGGTTAGTAATTCAATTTAAGATTTCTATGGCCTACTTTCAATGAAGATTCATAAAATCCCCACCAGTAGTAGTATAAGCCACAATCTTGGTATTTATATTCAAGGCTCTATAGAATATCTCCAGCAAGCTCCTCACAAAAATCCTATGATTGGTAACATTATCAGCTTTTTCTTAAACCTCAACTATGTCTCATATAGTGACACTGAATGTAACTGTCTGAAATTATAAATCTTATCCTTCAATTGCAGCATTCTAAAAGGCGAGAAAAATTGGTCCAAGAATTGTATGCTCAACTTGTTCCAAATCATAATGGACCACGAGGCATCTCTCCTAACCATAATGTCGTTTTACCTGTAAGAAATATAGGAACAACCTAAGTCATAGATCTTCTTAACTCGCCCCTGGCAGATTGTACAACATGTAGATCCCAACAAAGTTCATAATGTGCATGTCTGCATTATCAATAGGCAAACCAGAAAACACACCCTTCAGATTAAGCAAATAAATTATTGCACTTGTAATGTCAAATTTCATTCCTTGGGGCAACTCTGGAAAAATAATATCCCCTATCTCAATTAGTTCAACATACCCCAAATCTTCTTTTGGATCATCATAACAAGTACTAAATGTGGATGCTTGAACTTTGTACCTTCTAAGTCTATCTTTGTCGAGTGTTGCTCAACGATCTTCCTCTTTTTATCTAGCCCTTTATTCAACACATCGGGAAAGTGCTAACCTCACATTTTCTTTAGATATTAACCATTAGAGATTTCTCAGTAGTTTTATGAACATAATTAGGAGGTAGCCGATTCAATACATCTCGATAATCATGAACCCTTTTGAACAGGGATCTTTAATCATACTCTTCCATCTTATGATTCTATTATAAGGTTTGTTTAAACTTGGGATCAAATAAAATTAGGGGATTGGCTTAAATCTACGTACTAGTTATACACCAGTGTATGCCCTAGCAATAATATAAACCAAAAACCAACAACCTCAATAACCTCAATAAATAAATCTATAATTGTACTTCCCCAGTAATGGCACCAAAATTTGATGTCGGCCAAATTACACCTCCTAAATAATATAAATCAGTCACTTGTCAAATAGAAAACCCAACAAGGTTAGGGTAATTAGAAATTGCAAAAAGTAAAAGATGGGGGATTGTGAAATTAATAGTAATAGTAACAATGTTGGGCAGTAGGGTTGTTATCAATATAAGATGATTACTAGGATTTTTTCCGCCTAAATTATTAACTCTATAGACTTATCGTGCTTATTAAACTATCTTGGTTTCTTGCATGTAAGATCTAACAAGTTATGTATCACCTAACCATCTTCTGACCATGGTTTGGGTGAATTTCACTCATATCCTCTTGGTCTCAGAGTGTCGCATTACTAACCCTTATTCTGGATCTTAGATTAACTGTCTTCTCATGATCTCAAGTTTTAATTAGACGAAGGTTAGTAGCTTCAAATTACTGTTATGATATCATTTTTCTAATCTCTACCTCTCTCTTGAGCAAGTATCAAATACATACAAATTCCTAACATTTCCAAACATTAAGAAAGCAACCAAAGTAAAGAAAACCCCAATATATACAAGAAAATCAATCTAGAAGACTTTGCACTTCATCTACTTTCTTAATCCATCAGTGTTCCCACAACACTAGTTATGGATTTTAGCTTCTCATGATTGTAATAACACGCATATAATAAATAGATGAAAGCATATGAATCATATCACGAATAATAAGAATGAAAATTGAAATCTCAATTTAATTTCAAACCATAAAAATCAAGAACAATGATTCCAAGATCAAAAATGTATCTTAGAACTCAAAAGAATGTTAAAAGTGTGTAAAGAGCATAAATTGATAACAAAACATCCAATGGGTATTTATAGATACATCAAAAAACCTATCCTAAACAAAGTAGGAAACTTAAGTTGGCACCTACCCATGGCCCCACTTATGGGCCATAAGTTGTACCTACGAAGAGTAGGTAGGCTTGTGGGAATTAGAGAAATCTTCAGATTGTAGAACCCCACCTATGAGGCAGACTACATATCATAGGTTATACTTATGCCTCAGAGGTAGGTTTCGCAGGAATCAGAGTAAGACACCCAGTTTTAGAAATTTTACGAACCCTACCCATGTAGACACCCTATGGGCCCATATATCTTATAGGTACCACTCTCGGTTTCTCTTCATCCTTTTTGTTCATTCTCTACTCTGAACTCTATTTTACTAAAAAATCAATACAAAAGCACATAACATCTAACAAAAATACTTGAGTACTTGTATAATTTCCTTATTTTAAGCATCAAAAGTGCCATCAAACAATGGCACATCATAGGGTAAGATGGTGATTTTTATTAGAGACATGGACATAACCGAGCCATCTGCAAATATTTCAGTCCATACTCTTTCACACTAATCTTACCTTACATCAGATTAACAAACTCCTCAGCCTTAGCTTACTTTAAATATCAATGAAAGAAGTGATCAAGAAAGGCAACCAAAAACTCATCTTATAAAGTTGGATCCGTATAGTCACCTCTCAACGTGGGTTACAAATAACACTACTATCATGTGATTACATGTTATCCTCCAATTTTATTCTAAATAAATATGAAATGAAATTATTCTTAAATTAATATCAGAATTAATTATCTCCTATCTCCTCTATCAAATGAACCATTGGAGTATATGATTCCAAATTTGTCTTATAATTCTATCCATCAAGTCAAAGAGGATAAGTTGAAAAAAAGAGAAGAAAATTAAAGTAAAAGTGACAAGATGTCCAACAATGATCACAGTTAGTTAAGGGCTAAAAATAGAAATCGATCTTTTTTCTATAATAAATCTTTTATATTAGCCCAATCTTTAGGTAGTGCATCAATTTCCAGCTTTAGAAAGGATTAAAAATATAGGGCCAGGACCACAATCTCAAGGCAATGTTACAAAGAGACCTTCATACCTATATTGCAACAAGTGTGAGAAACAGTATCTGAGCAGGTGCCTTTATGATAAGAATGGGTGCTTTGGGTGTGGTTTGCTTTGGGTGTGGTTTGTCAGGCCACATGTTGAGAAATTATCCCTCAACTAGGTAGGGCAAAGGGGGTAATAGTGGTCAGACCACTTCATCAATCTCAATAGGTTGTAATCCTCAAAATGGTAATGATTTTAGGTTTAGGTAGTAGTTAGGTTTTATTTTATGCTTTATCCAGCTGTCGAGATCATAATAGCTCCCCGATGTTGTCATTAATATGTTGAAAGTTTTCTTTTATGATGTTTATGCATTATTAGATTCAACAAACTCCTTATGTTTATATGATATCAAAATTGATTTAGCTGGTAGATTGATCTAGTAAAGTTAGACATGGTAGAGTTAGATGTTATTTTAGGTAAGGACTTTTTATATTATTGTCATGCTTCAGCTGATTGTAGGATTATGAATAGTAAAATTTTAATTTCTAAATAAACTTGCCTTAGAGTGAAAGAGTAGTCTAGTCATGCCAAAAGGTCATTTCATCTCTTATCTTAAGGCTAAGAAAATTATTTTTAAGTGTTATATTCACTTTCTAGTTTAGTTCAAGGATTATAGTGTTGAAGTCCCTTCTCTTCAATTGGCCCCCCTAATAAATAAATTTTTTAGGGTCTTTTTTTATCATCTTCGCTAAGTCCTTCTCGATAAGAAGATAGATTTTAGGATAGATATCTTTCTGATAGGCAATATATCTCTATTTTTACATATATAATGGCTCCAATTAAATGAAAGAACTGAAAAAATGGTTAATGGATCTCCTAAATAAAGGTTTCATCAGGCCTAGTGTTTTTTGATAGATTTCCCCAGTTCTTTTTGTGTGTAAGAAAGATATTTCTGTTAGAATATGTATCCATAACCATAAATTGAACAAGGTCTTTTTTTAATAACAAATATCCCATTTTTGGAACCCACCAGTTAAAGGTAAGGGAGTGTGATATTTTAAAAATGACTTTTCATCCTTGTTATGGTCACTATGAGTCTCTTATCATGTGCTTCTAGCTAATCAATGCTCCCGCAACCTTTATGAAACATATAAATGGGGTGTTTAAGCCATACCTCGATATATTTTTATTTATGTTCATAAATTATATTTTGATATACTCTTGTAGTGATAAAGATCATGTTGATCATCTCAAATAATCCTTCAAAATCTCAGAGATAGATAGTTGTATGCTAAGTTTTTAAAATTTGAGTTTTGGTAGAAGACATAGCTTTTCTTGGGCATTTTATTTCTAGTGAGGGTATTCTAGTTAATTCTCATAAAATTGAGATAGTTAAGAATTGGCCTAGACCTATTCCCCATTAGACATCAAGCTTTTCTTTGGTTTAACTGGTTAATACAGATAATTCATAAAGTATTTTTCATCTATTACCACTTCATTGATTAATGTAAGTTAGAAATTAAAAAAATTAGTTCCCTAATGCTTGTAAGAAGAGTTTTTAGGAGTTGAAATCTCGATGGGCTTTACCTCTAGTTTTGACCTTGTCAATAGGTAAAACAGTTTTGAGGCTTATTATGATGCTTCCAAAATTGTCCTAGGTTGTGTGTTGATGTAGAATGGTAAGATTATTGCTTACACCTATTGACAACTTAAAAATCATGATAGGAACTACCCCGCCCATAACCTTGAGTTAGCAACTATTGTATTTTTTTTTTGATATTTAGCATCATTATATCTATGGCATGCAGGTAAATGTCTTAACAGATCATAAGAGCTTGGAATATGCTTTTAGTCAGAAAGAGTTGAATCTTTGACAAAAAAACAGCTCGAACTTCTGAAAGATTATGATATGAGTGTGCTTTACAATCCAAGTAAGTCAAATATTAAGATGACTGATACAACTAAGGATTATGCTAGGATATATGTTATGCGTATAGTTAAGCTTCATGGGGTTTCATTGTCCATCATTTTAGATCAGGGTGCATAATTTACAATCCACTTTTGGTAACCTTTTTAGAAGGTTTGGGAATGAGTTTAAATCTTAGCATTTCTTTTCATCTGCAAACAAAGGTCATGCAGAGCATACTATATAGACTCTTGAGAATATGTTGAGATCATATGTAATTGATTTCAAAGGTAATTGGGATGATCACCTACCTTTTATTGAGTTTGCTTATAATAATAGTTACAATTCTATCATTCAGAGGGCTCCATATTGAGGTACTTTATGAGAGAAGTAGATATCCTATTTGGTTTGTTTAAGGCTGGTGAGGCTAAATTGATAGGTCTCTATACATGGTCCATGAGGCTATGATTCATGAGCAGTTGAGAATCATATAGAGTTGACAAAAATTATATTTAGATATAGAAAGAAGATATTAAGAGTTTGAGGTTGATGATTGCGTATTGTTGAAGTTTTTGACCTTAAAGAATGTTATACATTTTGGCAAGAAAGGAAAAAGAATCCTTGATTAATTATTCTTTATTGAATTATTAATAGGATGGGAAAAGTAGTGTATGAGTTTGAGTTGCCTTCAAAGTTGGTATTTGTGCATCTAGTGTTTTACATCTCTATCTTAAAGAAGCGTATTGGTGATTCGTCACTTGTTGAGTTGGTAGAGCATGTTGGGGATAAGGAAAACTTCTCGTACAAAGAGGTTCAAGTTTATATTTTAGACCATCAGGTTTGTAAGTTGAGAACCCAGGAAGTTGCATCAATTAAGGTCCTTTGGAGGATTCAAACAATTGAAGAAGCTACATGCAAAGATGAGGAAGACATGAAAGCAAAATACCCCTATTTTTTCACTCCTTCTTACAAAAGTGTTTAGGGTAGTAACATCATTATTATAGTGAACCTTAGGAGTCTTATCTCATATCTCGATGTCTTACATGCTCATACTGATGTTTGTGCTCTTATACTCTATATTCGAGTCCATCACTTGGTGTGATTTAGCTAAGTTGAGCTTATGGTGGTTCCTATATCCTTTGATCCTATCCCTGCTCTTCATTCAAGAATGAATAATCCCAAGGAGGATATATTGCAACACCTTGGATTTCAAACCTACGAATACTTAGTGTTTAGTATGGAAAATAAAAACATGAGATTGTAGTCCCAAATTACCATGACTCATAGTATGACTCATACAACAAGACCACGAGTCTTATTATGACTCATGGTATCAATCACCCAATTATTCTAAAATCCCTATGCACCATGACTCATACCATAAAGTTTGGACATGAAATTGGATTGAGACTTGACAAAGTCCCCTCAAAACCACTAGTGATAGTACAGGTCTTGAAATTAGTGTACGGGTTATGAAATAAAGTCTACAAATTTTGATGTTAAGTTAGAGAAGTGAGTTTAGAGTTTGAAAAACTTCCATGGAGCACGAATCATTGTACGACTCATACTATGGACCACGAGTCGTACTATGACTTGTATACCCTGTACTAAAAAAACAACAATGTGTTAGTAAGGGTAAATCCAACTTTTCCTTGTATATTTACCCTATCCCATGATGTTTTTGACACCAAAGAGTATAAATATAATACACTTAATCCTATTATTCCTTTACTATCTCAAGAGCAAGTCAAGAACAAGTCTAACCTAAAATCAAGAAACCTAGGGTTCTTAATCTAGCAACTTAATCAAGCTTTCTCTTGTCAAGTGTTCATCTTCATTCAGGTATGCAATATTTCATTGATGGATTAATTTAATCCTCATGTTTATGTAATTTCAAGATATGCACAATTTTTTTCAAAGCTAGGGTTTATGACCAAATCACTAAAGTTGGATTCTTTACATGTTTTACTTGATTTCAATGAAGTGGTTTTCTCATGATCTTATGATGTCTATTCTAAACTCTTATTTATTATTAAAACTCATGCTATAAGTATTTCTTTATGAATTATGATATCTATGTTGAAAAGACATGTATGCATATGATTCATGATGTGAAATTAAGCATAGTCTCACTATAGTACAATTTACAAACATGTTGATCACAACTCAAGCCTATGATTCAATTATGATATAGAGTACTACTATGTTTTTGGAAGAATTATTTATCACCAAGAGGGAAAGGGTTCAGATAACCCAAGTCTCAAAACTATTTTGCAACTGTAGGTTTCGCCTAAAGGGTATGATTATAGGATCCTCATGTAGATGGTTCTAATTTTGGATGGTTAGAACAACCTTTCTAGTATGGGTAAGACGATGGGCATAATGATCTCTCATATTGTTTTTTGGTTAGGATAAACTCCCCATATGACTAAAATATTTTGAAACACCTAGACTTTGAACCATTGAAAGAAACACCCAATTTGATGCCACTAGGGTGGGTGCGACTAGGGGCACTAGTCGTACCCCTTGGATACTAGTTGTATCCTTTTTTACCTCCCCTATCATATACTAGAAATTTTGGTGAGGGTTACACACTATCCTAGGTATGAGTTACTCCCTCTTCAATCGTACCCTAAGTATAGAGTCGTACCCAATATGATTGTATAGAGAAAAGTCCTAGCTTGAGTGGACTATTTTGGGTATAGGTAGTGTATACGAGTTAGGGGTTGAGTATTACCCTTTTTTATATGACTCAATGGTGCGTTATTGTACCCTTAATAGTGTACCCTTGCACCGGTTTATTTTATAGCTTTTAACTAAGGTACTTGTGGTCATTTCCCATAGATTAAACCCTAATTCCCTTTACTATATAAGTGTATAAGGCCTCCTTAAATACACTTTTGAGTGGATCAAACATCCAAAACACTCTCTCAAACTCATCTTTGAAGAATAGGAGGCTAGGGTTTCAAGGATGATCTTCAAAGGGCAGAGTGAAGTCAAGACTCTTGGTAAATCAAGTTGTCTAAGCCATGTAAATCTTCCCCTTGTTAAATAATTCTAAAGGCATGTAACCCATGTATTTTACACTTTGATTAGTAAGTGTACATGGTGATTTTGAAATCAATGAAAAGGGTTTTGTTGCCTAATGATCAATAATGTTGATTCTTGCTTAGACTTATGTTTATACATGTCATTGATGGTTATTTTCATATGTGGGTGCTTGTTGTAAGTGTTTTAACATAAGGGTATTCAGTAAATCGAATATTTATGATTTCTATTATGAAAATAGCCTTGTTAAAGGTATGCACATAAGGTGTTTGTGAAAATGTCTAAGTGAATTGTCTAGTCACATGTTGGTGATATTTTGAAGTAGTGAAATGTCCCAATAAGTATGAATGGTTGATAAATGGTATGTTAAAAGTATTGTGAGCTATGTAGTATATAATTGATGACCATGTTCGGTTAATTGACTAATAAGGGGTTGAAGTCCCTAAACATGATAATGTATTTGAATTGTGTATTGAGCTAAGTATGGTGAAAATGTTTTATAATATGGTTAATGAAATATGAATAGTTTATGAGGGTCTTCATGACCATAACTTGAATTGTATGATGGATTGAATGAAGGCAATGGCCTATGGAAATGGTTGACCAATGAAGGCACCCATAAGGACCATGGTGTCATGTATAGTGCTAAAT
>NW_025884322.1:55730-75650 GCF_002878395.1 Capsicum annuum
GAGGTTAAAATCCCTATCTTAAAGAGATCTCTTAAGGTTAATGTACCTCATTGAATGAAACGACTTGTGGTTAGAGTACCTTGGCATGAGGTTAGAGTCCCTTGTCTAATGAATGGGAATGATGTTGGAGTTCCTTTCCAAGATGAATTTCTGTGTGGCTAGGGTCCCTTATTTGAATATTTGTGCATGCGGTTAAAGTCCTTCGCTAATGAATGTATGATCATGGTTAAAGCCTTTTGTCTTATGGTATGTGATTTTGGTTAAAGTCCTATGGATAAATAGAATTGTCGAATCTAAGTGTGGAAGGTCGGAGTCGTCTATTTCATGTCTAATGAATGAATGTTCAAGAATGTTATTAAACCTTCATTTCTTGGTTAGCATGTGATATACCTATATGTAAGGATAAAGTGTATGAATATGATTTAATATGATATATTGTTGTGTTGTTGAATAATGTTGTTATTTTATCCTTATCCTTGAGTTACATGCTATCCTTACAACCCTAACCATCTCCAAATGCTATGTCACCACGCGACATAGGGGTTGGAGTATCATCTTCTCTTTTACGCAATAATTAGGAGAATAAAGCGATCCGTGCATTGACTTCAGAGGGGTGAGCTTTCTTATTTCGAAAGACATTCATTCTTGGTCTCCTATCTTCAGATTTATTTTTATTTTGACTTGGTTTAGCTATAGTCAGAGGCTTGTCCCAACATATATATTTCTAAACTTTGATCTGTATAGAGTTATTGTGGATGACTATGGACTTGCGTACATTGTCTAGTGTGTTGATATTTATGAAATGGTTAGACTTTGTTAATTTATGACTTCTATTATTGTTTCTGCTATCTTATTATACTGCCGGGATTTACCCGACCCTTGTGTTTGATATGATGATTGTGATGGGTTATTGGGTGACCTGTGACTCATGTGGGCTTGAGGTGCCCATACGACATGGCCCGATTTTGGATCGCGTCATTTTTTAAAACTGCTTCTTTTATACTCATGAGCTACTTTTATATATCTTTCAAGATCTTATATCACAAGTTTTCAATTGTTTTAAGTTACTAACTAAATGTTTCTAAATCAGTTTTTTAGTTTATATTATACATATATATGTATATACTTATGTATCAATACATTCCATTATACTGACTACATCTTGCGCTATATTTTTCATGCTATACAGATCTAGATACTCGATCTTAAGGTTTATTGCTAGGCATTGGGTAGCACCTTACATCCAGTGGATTGATGAGCGATCCTTTCAATCAGGAGACTATGAGCTTTAGTTTTTTCAGTATTTTGGTTTAGACTTTGATTCAATAAAAGTTACAAGTACTTATCCTGATTTGCTTATATGTTGGTAGTAGAGGCTTCACTAGATAGGCACTATTAAGTAGTTTACATTCTTTCATTCATTCTAGTCATGTATTAATAAAGGATTATTCTTTTCATATTTATCCCACTATGATTGTATATGTTTCCGCATCAGCTCATCTATCATATACCCTATAGATATGCTATGTCAAAAGTCTCATTGAAGCCTAGTGATTATCTAGATATAACTAGTGTCTAGGGTGTAGACTCAAATCGTGAAAATAGTAACCTAGGGGGAACTGCAGTTTCCACCTTGTACTTCTGCAAACGTCACACTCCTGCACATAGTGGTAGACATCCTTCTTGATCCCTTTCTAATGATAAATGATATATGTATATGCATATGCTTGTGTGTATTTGGATTTTGGAATGATTTTGGATTATTGATCATGTCATTATTTTATCTTTTATCCCTTCGTTATATCCTAGTGCTCATCCCACTAATCGTCTCCGGATGTTGTATCCACATGCGATGCAGGCACCAGAAATACTTTAACTGGGATATCTCATGAGTCAGATTGAAATGGTAAGCTTCTATACTTTGGAAGACCTCATTTCATAATTTGGGTCTCCTTATGTTATTGACTCTTTTCTTTGGGCTTATTTTTGGCTATTGTCGAGGTCATATCCCGACTATTATTGGTATTCAGTTGTCTAAAAGCTTTGTGGATTACTGTGTACTTGGGATTAGTTGTTGAATTCTTAGACTTCTTTTGGGTCATACTTATCTATCTTGTGATATGTTCAAAATTCTGCTACTATGCATATATTATGTTCTCTTGGATTAGGCTAAGGGGGTGGTCTCTGGTCCATGGCGGAGTCCAGATACCTATCACGACCAGGCCCATAATGTTGGTATCAGGGCCTAGGTTCAGGGTCGTTGGGTTTCCACAAATCCATGTCTAATAGAGTCTTGCTTATGTGTGTGTTGTGCGCCACACTTATAATCAGGAGGCTATGGGGCATTGAGGAAATGTTTCTCATTCTTTCATTCTCTAGATCGTGCAATTGTGTTGTCCATATGAAAGTTATCGAACTTCCTTTCTTGCTCTAATTTGTGGACTATGTCCCATTAATGAGGCAATACAAGTGCAACGGGTTAGCTTCTTAACAGTGTGGTTCTTTTAAATTGAGATATCAAAAATTATAAAAATAGTGGCACGGGGACTTGAAAGGAGTCCATTAGTGCGTCAAAGTGTGTTGATTCAAGTGGACCTCTAACTTCATCTAACTTCATGAATCATGCTTTTCAGCCTAAGGTAAGATATGTAAATTATCCATTTCAAAAATTTTATTAAAGTTGTCTCGCTTAAGGAGGGGATATGTATCTGAATATTGGAGTGTTATTTCAATCCTAGGAGGTAGTATAAATTGAGGGGTTATGACCTATGAGTAGTAAGGTGATCCCGGGGTTAGTGATATGAATCTTATATTTAGAAGTTGTAGTGAGGGTAACTTTTTAGTAAAAAAGAGATAGTTGTATTTGCATAACCTTTAAGTGAGTGTTGGGGGTAGTATGATTTTATGGTGCTGGTTAAGGTGCACCAAAGATTAGCAAACTTATGGCAGTCGGTAAAAGAGAGTGGTTAGTTGTGATATTTGCATCTTTAATTGAAATAAGAAATTAGTTTATGAGGACTAGATATGGTACAACAACAACAACAACATACCCAGTGTATTCCCACCTAGTGGGGTCTGAGGAGGGTAGAGTGTACGCAGACCATACCACTACCTCAAGAGAAGTAGAGAGGGTATTTCCGATAGGCCCCCAGCTTAGGACCAATAACAGTATAACCAATACAAAAGGTAAGAGAATATAAACTAATATGGTACATAAAACAAACTAACGGTATAACAAACACAAAAGATAAGTGCATAATAAACTAGTATGGGATACAAAAAGCCAACACCACTATCCCCAAAAACTACAGCCACAACACTACGAACCAGAAACTCCAGACCCAAAGGAGCACTCCCCTATTACTACCGCCACACTCCCACCCCTAACCCTCTATCCTAATCCGTGTCCTCCACACCTTTCTATCCAAGGTCCTGTCCTTTATAAGCTACAATTGCTCCATATCATGCCTAATCACCTCCCTCCAATATTTATTCGGTCTATCTCTAGCCCACCTAAAACCATCCATAGCCAGAGTCTCACACCTCCACACTGGAGAATCAGGTCCCCTCCTCATCACATACCCAAACCAACGTAGCCTCACTTCTTACAACTTATCCTCCACCGAGGCAACTTTCACCTTTTCCCAAATAATCTCATTCCTCACCCTATCATTCCTAGTATGTCCATACATCCATCGCAACATTCACATCTCTGCCAACTTCACCTTTTAGATGTGAGAGTTCTTAAATGGCCAACACTCCGCTCCATACAACATAGCCGTCTAGACTACCACTCTGTATAACTTACCTTTAATCTTTGGGGGTACCTTCTTATCACAAAGGACTCCCGAAGCAAGCCTCGACTTCAACTACCCTGCCCCAATATGATGCATGACATCCTCGTTAAACTAACCATTACCCTGAATTATGGACCCAGATACTTGAAACTCTCCCTCTTCTGGAAGGCCTGAGAGTCTAGCTTCACAACCACTCCTTCTTCTTGCGACATATCACTAAACTTACACTCTAAGTACTCTGTCTTGGTTCTACTTGACTGAAAACCTTTAGATTCAAGTGTCTGTCTCCAAATCTCCAACTTATCATTACCTCCACCCCGAGTCTCATTGATCAAAACCACATTATCTGAAAATAACATACACCAAGGCATCTTTCCTAGAATATGTCGCGTCAAAACATCCATCATGAAGAAAAATAGAAACGGGCTAAGAGTCGATCCCTGGTGCAACCCTATCAAAACTGTGAAGTGCTTCGAATCTCCACCTACCATCCTCACACGAGTCTTCGCACCATTATACATATCCTTAATCGACCTAGTGTACGCCGTGGGCACCCATCTAGCCTCCAAGCACCTCCACAGAATATCCCTGGGAACTCTGTCATATGCCTTCTCTAAATCAATAAACACCATGTGGAAGTCCTTCTTCTTCTCTCAAAACTCCTCCATTAATTTACTCACAAGGTGAATGGCCTCAGTGGTCGAGCGAACAGGAATGAAACCGAACTGATTCTCAGAGATCATCACGATCCTCCTCATCCTCAACTCTACCATCTTTTCTCAAACCTTCATAGTATGACTCAACAACTTAATACCTCTATAGTTGTTACAACTCTGAATATCTCCCTTGTTCTTATACACTGGAATCATCGTGCTCCACCTCCACGCCTTAGGTATCTTTGTAGCTCTAAAAATAATATTAAAAAACCTTGTCAACCACTCCAGACCTGCCCCGCTAGTGCTCTTCCAAAAATCTACTGGAATCTCATCTGGCCCAGTCGCCCTACCCCATAGAATCCTGCAAATAGCTCCCTTGACCTTCTCAACCTTGATACGCCTATAAGAACTATAATTATGGCCCTCCTCAAATATCTCTAAGTTTTCCAACACAGATATTTGTCCCCTTCATCGTTCAAAAGTTTAGGAAAATAGGACTACCATCTCTCCCTAAAGAGGGCATCCTCAACTAACACTATACCATCCTCTCCTTTGATGCACTTCACTTAGTAAAGGTCATGAGCCCTCTACTCCCTGGCCTTGTCCATCCTATACAACTTCTTATCTCTACCTTTCTCCTCTAAAGCCGCATACAAACTCTTAAAAGTTGTTGTCTTAGCTGTCGTAACCGCTAACTTAGCCTCTCTTCTAGCTACCTTATACTTCTACTTATTATTCTGCCTTTCCTCATCATCCTTGCTCCCAACCAACTTAGCATAAGCTACCTTCTTAGACTCTACCTTTCTATTAACCTCTTCATTCCACCACCAGTCTCCTCGATGTTTTCCAGATTGACCTCTCGAGACACCCAACACCTCTCTAGAAGTCTCCCTAATGCAACTGGAAGTTGCCTTCTACATATTATCCATATCCCCTCTACTCTCCCAAGCCCCATACTCTTTAATTTTTCTTCCATCTCCAAAGCACTAGCCAAAGTCAGGCTACCCCACTTAATCCTGGGTCGTGTCTCCCCACTTCTCTTATTTTTGCCTATATTGATAACCAATTCCATCACCAACAACCTATGTTGAGCCAAGAGATTCTCACTAGGTATGACTTTATAGTTTTTACATAGCGCTCTATCCCCTTTTCTAAGAAGCAAAAAGTCTATCTGAGTCTTGGCCACTGAACTACGAAATGTAATAAGGTGATCCTCCTTTTTCAAAAAGCTCGAATTTTCTATCCACAACCCAAAAGCCCTAGAAAAATCCAACAGAGAAGCTTCTCCTTCATTCCTCTCACCAAAATCGAAAGCGCCATGCACATCATTATACTCTCTCGACAAAGTCCTAATATGCCCATTGAAATCCCCTCCCACGAAAAGCTTTTCATTGCTTGGGATGCTCCTCACCACCTCATCTAAAACCTCCTAAAATTCCTTTTTCTCCTCTGTGTCAAAACCTACTTGTGGGGTATAGGCACTAATAACATTCACCGTAGACCCTTCCATGACCAACTTAATAGAAATCAGTCTATCACTATCTCTTTTTACCTCTACCACCTGCTCCCTAAGATCTTCATCTACTAAGATACCTACCCCATTTCTATGTCTCATGCTACCCGAGTACCACAACTTATATCCATCCATATCTCTCACTTTAGTGCCTACCCATTTAGTTTCTTGAACACACGCTACACTAACCCTCCTCTTTCTAAGAATCTTCACCAGCTCTATAGACTTAACCTATAAAGTACCGATGTTCCAAGACCCAACTCGTAACCTAGAAGATCTTTTATCCTTCCTAACCTTTCTACCCCTAGCCCTAACCCCCCCAAATCCTAACCCAGACCCAAAACTTCCTAACCCTGACCCCGACCCCGACCTAGGACATAACCCTAGTCTACCATCATTAATCACAGCCACTATGCAACAAAGGGGGGTCAAGATAAGGTAAAAAGGCACACTAGTTAAAACGAAGTCAATAAAAGAGTTAAGGGCATAGAAAATAATCTATAATAGATAAAGAGCAACAAAACCAACAATATAATGCAAATTTTGATAAACAATAGTCAATATATGGAACTAATACTACCATAATTAATGTATATGCTAGTATATCAAGTAACAGTAATCAGACAAGGTAACATACTCCAAAACTACTAAGAACAATAAAAATATTCACACATAAAACACTATTAAAAAGTAACCAATCAACAAGAAATTTGACATCCACTACCAGATAATCAACCAAGACACTACGAAATAGGAATCCTAACAAGAAGAGTGCAGAACACTACTAGTAGCAAACCCTAAAAATTAAGAAAGTTATACACAACTAGAAAAGATGGATCGCGTGAACCTGATCAAAGCTGGGTTATATCCATATACTTGGTTGAGTCACTGGATTTCGGCAATTTGCGGTAGAAATTGGTCATCAGAATAGTATCGCCGAAATAGTATCACCAGAATAGTGTCGCCAGAATAGTATTCCTGTCACCTGAATGTCGCTGGGTAGAGTCGATGGAGTGTCTTATAAGTAATGTCTTGTGCTGCCCACTTACACCATCACTGAAGTCAAGCCAGAGAAAACCCTAGTGCCATTAACGATAGCAGTGCCGAGAAGGGGAATTAGGGAAGAAAGAAAGATAGGGATAGAGAAAGAACTCGGGATATAGAGAATGGGGGGAAAGGGAGTAACCCTGACCTATTTTCAGCACCTCTACGTCATCACCAGCATCGGATTCAGCTAGTCAGTCCAAGACGAGTTTGCTGGAGAAAGATTATTATTCTAAAAGATCGATTGCTTCTGATGAAAATCCTTTATTGAAGGACTTCAGCTTTCTTGAAGATAGTTGAGGTGCATGCATGGGTAAGCAGATGTAATGTGAGGAGGTAAATGCTCCATAGAACATAAGGGGTTAGGTAATGAGATTAAGATCGACTATCCTTATTAGGTGGATTTAATACACTAAGGGCCCCTTAATTTTTGTCTAGTAGTTGTAAGTTGGTTTGGTATGTGAGAAGACGTGTAAGATATATTAAGGTTTAGTAGTAATGTGGAGAGGAAGAATGTTCTTATGGGCCGTAGTTAAGTTAAATAAGGAATTTAGGTAGATTTATCTATTTTGTGGATTAGTATATTATGTGGGATATTTCGTTGGTGGTACATGATTATTACTAGACACTAAGTTTGAATTTTAGATTTTAATTGTGGTGATAAGAATGTTAGCTTGAGGATAGTGATGCAAGATTTGTGGGAGTGAATTAGTAGGTTTGATGTAATGTGTAAAAGAGCTTAGGTTGATGGCTTATAAAATATTGAAGTGTGTAATTGTGATATATGCATAAGCTCTAGTGTTGAAGTAAAAATGGTGGCTAAATCAATAGATGCATAAAAGCCTTAGGTTATAAAATAAAGTGTGCTCGGTCTTGAGTTATGAGTGCCATGTATGCCAAGCTTATGTTCTTAAATTTCTTAGTGTAGAGAAACCTAGGGAGTTGTTATATGGTGTTATGTAGAGCTGAATTGAGGGAGAAATAGAAAGATTATGTGAACCCTTGGTATAGTTTTAAAAGTTTTGTTAAGTTATGAGGTTATGATATTAGAGGTGTAATGCTAGTATTCTAAGGAGTTGAAAATGGAGTGTTAAGTATTTAGAAGCATGGATGTCTATGCCCATGAAAATGTTAGTTCTAAGGCAATGATCTTGAAGGTTGGAGGAAGTTATGATTAGTATCCCTGAAGGGCATGTCCTAGAAAGAATTTAGTGTTTTCATATTAAAGCAGTCGAGGGGAGTTTGGTATTCTTGTGCGAAGCGTTGTGCATATAGATTTAATGAGGGGATATACTTTCAAGTTTGGGATAGTGACCTTTGAACTAAGGGGTATATGATTGATAAGCGTAAATTATAACTTTTTTATAAAAGTGTAAGATGTCATCGTCAAATATAGAACCCAACTAGGTTGGGGTTGAATCTCACAGGGAATATTGTGTTAACCAAGTTATATGACTATTAACAACCTATTGATCGAAGGTTTCCAGGTGTAATGGGGGTATTTGTAATTCAACAATCCTTACTACTCACTTTGTTTTAGTAACTCACAGCAGAGATTTCAATGTTTCAAATTATGATATGGAAAAACCTAAGTTGTGTTCACTATGAGTATTGACACGTGATTTGCATTAGTCGTGACCTAAGATTCTTGTGACATATAGGAACAACAAATTATCACAATAGAAGATCTATCTAAATGTCTTTCGACCTATTTAGATAGTGGATTACCTAATTTTCTCAAACTTAGGGAATCTTTGTATATAACATGATTTCATCTTGAGTTGTATAACCTTGTTAAAGCGCTAGTCATTAGATGGGACTTTAATGTTTACAAATCCCCATTGATAATTCACTTCCCTTTAAATTGATTTCTAGTTCAAGCAAACCAATCATAAGGTATAATCTATTGTTTGCAACTAACAGATAACATATATAACAGAAGAATTATCAAGAAATTCTACAATCCTTCGAATCTTATTCAACTAATGAATTTACAAGGCCAAACTCATAGATCCCACAACTCAAGTTATGGGGATTAGTTTGTCATGATATAGAAGAAGAAAACATATATTAGATTCAACATTCAGAAAGAATTAAATTACAAACGATAAGAATTAAAGGTTGTCCTTTCTTCCAATCCAAAACAAGGATTCCAAACCAAAATAGTAATCCCCAAAAGCTTAATTCAAAAATTCAAAGAAAAATATCAAAGATTTGTTGTTTTGCGTAAGTTTCAAGATAATTATGGAAACCTAAGGTTTTCCTATAAATAGACCAGATCTTTTCTGATTTGAAATTTAAACTACATATTTTTCGTCTCTTAACAGATGACATGGGCTGATGGCTTATCCGGTTTGGTGACCTATCAGACCAGGTCGTCACCTATTTGCTCCATTTTTTCTCTATCTACAGCTGACACCCATGTCTGATGGCCTATCACATAGTTGATGACCTATCAGACCAGGTCGTTAACTATTTTCTCCAATTATTACCCACTGCTTTTAGCGACGACCAAATGTGATTACTTATCAGAAAGTTGACGACCTATCAGATAGGTTGTCAACTAGAATCTTCCTATGTACTGTGATCAAAACTTTTTCTTCTTTATGTAATTATCTTATGCATATTGACTTACCTGTAATATCACATGAAAAATAATCAAAAATGACAATAGTTACTTAAGAACTTACAATTATTCCGAGTTAAAAGCCTTAAATGTGCTAACACAATAATAGCACATCAACATCCTCAACTTAAAATATTTGCTTGTCCTTAAGAAACTAATATAGTATTATGCATACAATCACAACAACAATGTAACGAGTAGCATTTGCTTCCTTCATTTTGTACCCCTAAGCAAGAAACTGTGAGTTTTTCCTGCTGACCACATCAAGATTCTATACCATCTTCAGAGTTCAAACACACAAAAAACTACTCAAACTTAGAGTATTCAATCGAATGTTTATCAAGTTCCATAATTATTCACATGCCATCACACAGAAGAAAGAAGTTTCCGACTCCACATATTTCATTGTATTCACACGAACCCTACATTAAAGAGCTCACTCTCAGAATGAAAGTTCAAATTGTGCACCTACAATTCCATAAGGTTTCCTTTACCATTCCACACGGTTCATCCAGTAGTCAAATTAAGATCACTACAGGGCTTTCTCGACTTGTAATGAAAGTTTGGATGTTGGGGAAGTCGATTTAGGATTGATAACTTAGCCTCTCTTGGTTTACTTACACAACTTGGCTACAATCACATACTTCTTCGCATTTAACTTCCAACTAACTTTCATATTATTTTTTTTAGCAATCCCGCTTAGCACCATTTATTCACTAAGCAAATATGTCTACGAACCCTTTTTTTAATACTTTCCCAATATTTATACCAACCTTCACAACATCTTTTTCACCTTCCAATCATTAAATCTTCTAATGTAGCCACCCTCAACTTAGGCGATATGCATAAGTTGAAGTACAATGTGATCAAAGAAAGAATTGGCTAGAACAGTGTTTGTTAAAACAAAGAAGATATTATGTTAGCTCAAAAAAGGATCAAAAGAGAATATAATTATGTACCTAAGGGGTACTTATCCTGGCTGAATGGTTCACTAATGAAAGATGGCTTATGATCACTTCTCAGCCAACTACTTGAGACCTTAACAGATTGCTTTAGGCAAGTTCTAGATACATGCATATAATAAGAACATATCAACAGCAAAACCTTACTTTCTCATGACATAGAATTGTGTGGACCTCACCAAATATTCAATAGAAAGTCAAGATCAAGTAGGAACTGTTGGATACTTTTCTATAAAAGAAATGGTACTCATATGCCTAGCAATCAAACTTACAATCAAATATTTTGGTGAGTACATCATTTTTTGAAATCACAATTTAAAAACTTCTCATCACTTGATACTAAGTTACTTGTTACTCTTCATGCATACATAATACACAAATACCAACACACAACCAAAACTAGACATGTCGGTTCTCTAAGTAGCACTCAAGGGTATAGAACACAGAGAATAAACCCTTTAGGTTGCCAGTACCCCTACCCCCACAGATAAGAACATGCATTGTCCTCAATGCACAATATGAAATTAAATAACAAAGGTGAGGAGATACCTGCTGCACCTTAAGCGCGTGAATCATGAACCAATAATGGTGTTGCGACATCATCAGTATGTGTAGTCTCATCAGAGAATCCAGATGGGTAAATGCATCCACAGCAATCATTGGCAGAGTAAAACACTCCCCAATAGTCTCTCCAATAGTCAATGGGGCCCATTAGCTGAGGATCCCATAGCCCTAGCTCTCAACGCTTCCTTAAGCAGTTCACCTTCCATTTTTTACTCTTTTAAAACTTCTTTCAGCTTTTTTCTATTTGCCTTCCTCTTCGCTCTTCTCTCAGCCTTTCTTTCTTCATTGGTTTCACTTCTTTTTCATTTTCCCTTGTCCATTTTGTCTGTCTTTTCCTTTTATTTCTCCACTAGTTTTCCAGTGATGCCAATCACTGGGGCTTTCTCCTCAGATTCTTTAGCCACAAGGTTAGAAGGTATAACAATCTATTGGCTTTGGAATGCCCTAATATCATCTTTTGTCTTTACTAAGGCTGCCTGGAAGACTGCAAGGTCAGGAACTGACATTTCTCTCAACCTTTTATTACTCTAATCTCCATGTCATCAATATGTGCATGTAGATTTAAGAAGGGAGCAATTGCTTCTTAGATTCTTTTATCCTCAGTTGACTCAAACTGACCAGCAAACAGATTCAATTGAGCTTCAAACCACTTCCCTTGTTTGACTATATTTTTGAAGTTATGCATTGTTAGTGCATACTCTGACATTGCTGCAGTAGGGAAAAGGATCTTTTTTCTTTCACAAATAGCAAGATCACCTATAGAAGAACCAGCCTGAGCAGATTCAGGCAATGATGACTGTGTATGCTGTATGGACCCTATAGCAGTAGCCAGTGTTTGGACTGCCTTTGATAAAATTATGGCAGTCTCTCTATCTGCTTCCTTATCTAGAACTAGCATAGTCTTAGGCTCATCAAACTTAATGTGGTTGTGCATCTTCTTTGCATAGACCTCTTTATCTAAACCTGTAATTTCTAGCACATGAGCCGCTTTACATAACCTCATAATCAGAGAAGGAAATAGGTATGCAGTGTCAGTTTATTTCACCCATATCCTTATCTCCTCAGTAATTATCTCCCCAAAGTTTAATGGAAAGTTGGACAAAAGACTTACCACAAGTACTGCCCTGTATTCACCCAAAATATTATCTGTAGCCATTGGCATTAGTCTACATCTAACCACTCCCCACAAAATTTTTTCTTCATAAGTGAGTGAAGCCTTGAAAATTCTTGCACTTGGAAAATGCAACCATGCATGTTCTCCATCTGCTATAAGCTGTGCCAACCAAGGGTGTTGTTTTTCCCTATTTGACATTTTGTAGAAAACTCAAGCAATATGATTGGGGGTATGAATTCTGAACCATGAAGAAACCTATTAATTATATGCTCGGATATGTCCACCATGACACCCCGTAGTGGTATTTCATTCCTGTTGTCTTGATCCATAGTTTTTTCCCCTTTCTTACACATGCTTTCCAGTGTAGCAGCATAATTTACATAAAATTCCCTTACTAAAGTTAGATTGTATGCATCGCCTGCTTTGGTAGTCCATGAAAGGTCATAATTCCTAAATGCTTGCTCTTGCTGTGGGTAGCTTTTCAACCCCGATGTAATTATCTTCACCTCCTTGCATATTGGCCTCTTGAGGGTTTTTTTGCCTGTGGAAGTAAGCCTATCTGGTAAATCCTTGAGTCCCCTTAGACCTTCCACTTTTTACTATCTCTAATGCCTGGGTTCTGACTGTTGATGATGTCCCCCCTAGTCTGAACTTCTTCTGCACTGGGTTGTTCAGAAGCTTGTTGTTCAGAAGAAGCTTGGTCTATAAAAGGCTGATCAGTAAGGGACTCTTCTTCTTCCAAACCCTGTAATTCAACTACTCTCTCCTCAGGTTGAGGAGGTGGTTTTGTTATCTTCAAACTTTGCCGTGTACAGCATCTTTCCAACTGCGCTGTCTTCTCCTCACTATTTGACTTGACTAGTTTCCAAGTTAAAGTACGCTTGGATTCCCTCTTGCTTCCTTAATTTGGTGGCATTGTATTATTTATATCAAAGAAAAAAGGTTAGTGAACATTCAAGGTGAGACACATACAAAGAATTAATGAAACCATTTCATACAACACGGTTGGGGTACATGTGAGTGAAGACATGGTTTGATAAGGCGTCACTTGAGTTATGGCCTATCACCCTTATAGTCAGCTCTAACAGTAACATGTCACTCTAGAGTATAAGTGACGACATGGTCTGATAGGTTATCACTTAGGTGATGGCCTATCAGCCATGTCGTGAGCCCAAAATAGATTACGACAATTTTCCCACTAAGGTGATGACATGGTCTGATAAGTCATCACATTTGTGATGGCTCATCAGCCAATATCATCAGCTCAAAACAATGGCTTAAATATTTTGCACTCAACTTAACAACCTAGAACTTGGTTGATGACTTATCAACTTTTTACTCAGCCCAATTTCATTTTTACAACTTCTTTCGATTTGATTTTCAGGCTAACATTTCAAAGTTGTTGCCTAATTCCCAACTAGTTAACCCAAAATTTCAATACCAAACAAGTCATTTCACTCGATCATTCAGAAAGGCTTGAAAACCACAAGAGTGCCATGGACTTTTACTTAGTTAAAAGCTCACAACTTTCACTAACAATGGTAAAGCTTCAATTTGGCAAGACATTCTTCATGAGCATGTTTTAATTTCACAAAGTTTAATTGGTTTGGGTGACCAAATTACTTTGTGTCACTTAAAATTGTTCATGAACACGTAACAAACCTCAAGAACCTTATATTCATGCAATTTTTATTTCTTACCAAAATACAAAGAATAGATTTTGAAACATACCTTTCAGGCGACTCAGTTGCAAACTTCACACTTGAGAGTATTTTGACTTGCTTAGAGACCAACGGGTTTGTATCACAATGCTTTAGTACTTTCGATGAGTTCTTAGAATGAAGGAGAATAAAATGATATTTATGCACTTACTTTGTGAAGATGAAGAGAGAAAACAAGAGTTATGAGAATTTGAAATTGGAAAGGATGGGATATGCAAAAAGACCACTAATGAAAATGCCTTTTTGGTTTTCTAATTTTTTTGTTTGTTTTTTTGGAAATATTAAAATCTAATTAAAACTCATTAAGACTAATTAAGACAAATTAGGATGTACCAAAAATAAAGATGGTAAAATTTTATTAATCAAAATTAGAAAAGTCAAAGGGGGTTGGACCGGGTCATGGATTTGGATTCGGGTCAGAATACTTACCTGGGATGAATAATTATGTGACGGCTTATCACATGGTTGATAGCCCGTCACATATCATCGTCACCTTAATGTTGCCAAATTATGGATCTTCTGATGACCATGTGTGATGGCCCATTACATGGGTGATAGCCTATCATCCTTAGTCGTTACCTTTATCCAGAATGGTGCTTGATTGTGCTTTGTTTGACGACCAAATATTATGAACCATCACGTGGGTGATGGCCTATTAGTTTGCTCATCACTCTTATCTATAATATGCCTAGTTTTTGGTTGAGCTGACAACTTCAAGTGATAGGTCGTTAGCTCACTAATAACCCATCAACCCTGATTGTCAGCTTCAATCAGGGGGTGCGTCCTCATTTGCTTGAATTGATAACTTCAAGTGATGGATTATCAACAAGTTGATAACCTATCACCTTGGGTCATCAGTTCCAATCCATTGACAACATTTATTTTTACCCTTGTTCCTGCACATCTAAACAAGTCATTATGTAAAATAAAGCTTTAGAACTAACAAAAAGACTTAAAACAAAACAACGTAGGGTTGCCTCCCAATAGTTCCTGCTTTACTATCGCGGCACGACTCGGTTATCTCAATTACTTAGACTTCATCAAGACACACCGAGGACAACAGCTTCACATCATCCATTGGGCCAATATATCTTTTAATCCTTTGCTCATTAACCTTGAATAGCCCTCCATCCTTACTTTTAAGTCCCACTGCGCCCAATGGAAAGACCTGACTTACTTTGAACGGTCCCAACCATTTGTATTTCAACTTGCTTGGAAAGAGCTTGAATCTAGAGTTAAACAAAAGTACCCAATCGCCAACACAAAAATCTCACTTCTCGATTCTGCTATCATAGTACTTTTTTATCTTTTCCTTATACAAATCCGCCATTTCATATGCACCAAGGTGGAACTCATCCATCTCATTCAGTTAGTCTAACCTCAAATTTACTGCTTCATCCCAATTTAGGTTCAACCTATTAAGTTTCCACAATGCCTTATGTTCTAATTCAATCGGCAAGTGGCATGTGTTACCATAGACCAATTGGTATGGTGATAGGCCAATGGGTGTCTTAAAAGCTATTCTATATGCACAAGGCATCATCAAGATTTCTAGACCAATCTTGTCTACTTGTATTCACCCCTTTGGCAAGAATTGCCTTTATCTCCCGATTTGAAATCTCCACTTGCCCACTAGTTTGTGGGTGATATGGAGTTTCTATCTTGTGTTGTTTCACACCGTATTTCTCCAAGGTAGCCCATAACACCTTGTTACAAAAATGTGATCCCCCATCGCTTATGATGGAACGTGGTACCCAAAGCAAGAGAAGACGTTCTTTTTTAGAAATGCAGCTACTCTTTTTCCTTCATTGTCGGCCAAGGCAACATCCTCAACCCATTTAGACACATAATCGACATCCACTGACATATATTTTAGCCCATAGTAACTCACGAAGGCCCCATGAAATCAATGCCCCAGACGTCGAACGATTCTACTTCCATTATTTTTGTCATGTGCATCTTATGGTGCTTCGAGATTGACCCTTGTATTTGTCGTTGGTCATATCTCCTCACAAACTTGTATGTGTCCTTGAACAAGGTTGGCCAATAATAGCCACTTTACAGCACTTTCCTTGCAGTACGGTCACCTGCATGGTGACCCCCAACTGGAGAAGCATGACAAGCTTCCAGAATACTCAGTATATCCACCTCTGGAATGCAACCTCTGATAATATTATTAGCACACCGCCGGAATAGATATGGCTCATCCCAGAAATGTCTTTTAACATCGTGGAGAAACTTCTTTTTCTGGTGAAAAGAGAGGTTCTCAGGAATGATCTCACTTACTACATAGTTTGAAAAGTCTATGTACCAAGGCACTCTTTAAAGCACAGTACATAGAATTATATCATCAGGAAATGCATCATCTATTTCAAGCTCATCTGTGACTGCTTGATCTCCCTCAAATTTGGACAAGTGGCCTGCAACCTGATTTTCGCATCCTTTCCTGTCTTTGACTTCAAAGTCAAACTTTTGTAGAAGCAGTATCCATCTAATTAGCCTTGGCTTAGCATCCTTATTTTCCATCAAATATCTCAAGACGGTGTGGTCTATATGGACCACCACCTTGGTTCCTAGCAAATAAGCACAGAACTTCTCAAATGCATAGGCCATCGCAAGAAGTTCTTTCTCAGTAACAGTGTAATTCTTTTGGGCCCCATTCAATGCCTTACTTGCATAGTAAATTGGGTGAAACATTTTTCTTTCTTTTGTCCTAGCACAGCCCCAAGAACCACCCCACTTGCATCACACATAACTTCGAATGGCTAGACCAATCCAGAGCAATAATGATAGGGGCATCCATCAATTTCTCTTTAAGGTATTCTAACGCCTTCCTGCAATCATCGTCAAATGCAAATTTAGAATCTTTCTCCAAAAGCTAGCAAAGTGGATTTGCAATTTTGGAGAAATCCTTGATAAACCGGTGCTAGAATCCCGCATGGCCAAGGAAACTATGAACTCCCTTTACTGAAATGGGAGGAGGTAGTTTCTCTATAACCTTTACTTTTGTACAATAGACTTCAATTCCCTTGGTTTAAATTTTATGACCAAGCACAATGCCCTCCTTCACCATGAGTGGCACTTTTCCCAATTCAGCATAAGATTAAACTCCTCGTATCTTTGCAGTGCTCTACTTAGGTTTACTAGACATAGTTCAAAGGAATCACCTACCACAAAGAAACTATCCATAAACACCTCTAAGGTTTCCTCCACCTTGTCAAAGAAAATAGACATCATGCACCTTTAGAAGGTGGTGGGTGTATTACACAGACCAAACGGCATCCGCTTGAAGGTAAATGTACCATACGGGCACATGAATGTCGTCTTCTCCTAATCTTCTGGGGCAATCAAAATCTAATTATATCCCAAATACCCATCTAGAAAACAATGCCAACCCCTTCTACTAAGCGATCAAGTATTTGATCCATGAAAGGCATTAGGAAGTGGTCCTTCAGAGTGCACGAGTTTAACTTATGATAGTCCATAAAACTCTCCACCCAATGACTGTCCTAAGTGGAATTAACTCATTATTCTCATTAGATACCACCGTAATGCCTGTTTTCTTGGGCACGTACTGTACAAGACTTACCCACTTGCTATCAGAGATTGGATAACCACTCCTGCATCTAGCCATTTAATAATATCTTTCTTAACCACTTCTTGCATCAGTGGTTTTAATCTATGTTGGTGCTTAATGGTTGGGATACACTCCTTCCCAAGCTAAATTATATGGGTAAGGATACCCAATGGAATACCAATAATATCAGCGATCGTCCAACCTATAGCCCTTTTGTACCTCTTACGCACAAAGATAAGGGCTTTTACCTATTGTTCACCCAAGTCTGCTACAATAATCATAGGTAAAGTGTTTCCACTACCTAGAAACACATACCATAGATGGCCTGGTAACTCTTTCAGCTCTAACACCGGTGGCTTTTTAATAGCTAGCTTAGCCGGTGGTGTTGGACAGTTCTATAGATCAAAATCTAGCTTTTTAGGAGCATATAAATACGATCCCATCCTTGATAGCGCAAATATAGTCTCCTCATATTCTTTGTTACTATCACTATCGAAGTTCATCAACACAACAGCCAAAGTTTCAACAGCAAATTTCTCCTTAATTAGCACTTCATGTTCATCTTTATAGTATACATCAAGAATGGAGAACACACTCATCTCCTTGTGCTGCTTCAATGACTGGAAAATATTAAATTGAGCTACGTCATCATTGAGCCAAAACTATAGCTCATTTGCCCACAAGTCAATCAATACACTCCCAGTTGTGAGAAAAGGTCTACCCAAGAATATGGGTGTCTCGAAATCCACCTCGCAATCTAGGATCACAAAATTTGTAAGAAAGATAAAGCTTGCCACTTTTGCTAGAACATTATATAATATCTCGACAGGCCGCTTCACTGATCTTTTTTCCATTACAAGTTGCATATTGGTGGGCGTAGGATCTCCTAAACCCAACTTTTATAAACTACCAATGGCATCAGATAAATACTCGCCCCAAGGTCACATAAGGCCTTATCAAAATCAAGCGATCCAATAGTACAAAGGATGGTGAAAGCTCCCAGATCCAATTTTTTCTGCACTAAGGATCTTGTAGAAATAGCACTATAATGGTGAAGATTGTCCACCGATTCGTAGCTCATTGTTCTCTTCTTCGTCACAAGATTTTTTATGAACTTAGCATAGCCAGGCATCTGCTCTAGTGCCCCCACCAAAGGCACATTAATTATCAACTATTTTAATATTGCCATGAACTTACTAAATTTTGTGTCATCAGCCTTTTTCTTCAACCGATGAGGGAATAGAGAAAGTGGTTTTGAGATAGTTGTAACCATTGATTTTTTCTCTTTTACCTTATATTTCTCTAACTCATCAACGTGTTGATGGTTAGATAAAATCTTATCATCATCCAGCTTCTTAGACTCCACTGGATGATTTTCTTCTATTTCTTTCATATTATCAATCACAAGTTTTGTACTGTGTGGTAATCGCCATGCAAGAGCCATCATTCTGATGATTTTATACTGAGTCACTCAAAAATATTTTTCTCTTTCTTTGATTAAATATCGCAGATAACTATTTCATCTATTGTTCCAGCTGCTTTGTAGAAGTTGAATATGAATCAACTAACTTATAGATAAAAAGTCACTCTTCATTTCAATCACACCAGCATTAGTCATTTCCTCCCCCTTCAATAATTTTTCCATCATGTCCTTCATGGATATCTTTCCCAAACTAGCAGTAGCAGAATCATGATTTCTAAGAGGTACATATAACCCAGTCTTGTCATTCTTGCTTTTCCAGTTTCCTTTATCACGATCTCTGTAACCAGGCTTATCATAATAGTTTTGACTTCGTTTCCTTGGCTATTCCCTTGGAAACCCCCTAGTTGTTCAGATAATACACCTCTTTCTCAGAATCAAAATCAGCTCTACTTTGTGACCCAATAGCTTTCACCTTTTCAGTCTTCCCAGATAGTAAATGCTTAGTGAGCAGATCTATCTGGTTCTTTATATAAGGCATATCTTGGTCTTGCTCTTCCTCTTTTTGACGTTGCTCCACAGATATACCACTAGAGATAGTAAAGCTTGCTACCTTAGAATCCCTAGTATGCCAAGCTCTGCTCTGTTTAGTCATTCTATCAAGCATTTCTGAAGCTTCCAGAAAAGTAAGATCTATAAATAATCCACCTGCAGCATTATCCACCGTCGGCTTTGTCATAGAGTTGAGAGCTCTATACAAAGTCTCCATCAGATGAATATCAATCATTTTATGGTTTGGGCACTGCATCAAATTCTTCTTGAATCTCTCCCATGTCTTATGAAGAGCATCAGTTAGAAGTTGCCTGCAGCTACTTATCCCATCCCTTAACTATAACATTTTGGATAGAGGAAAGAACCTTTCTACA